>NW_027014802.1:120000-185000 GCF_036934945.1 Oncorhynchus masou masou | reverse complement strand
GATCTCAGAGCTGGTTAAACCCTGCCTTCCCTGATAGACCATGTTCAGCCTGCTCTACAACGAGGTGATCTCAGAGCTGGATAAACCCTGCCTTCCCTGATAGACCATGTTCAGCCTGCTCTACAACGAGGTGATCTCAGCACAGCTCCGGCGGCGACCTTTTACACTCCCAGAAGACTCAGAAAGACTAAATAATTTCCTGTGTGTGAGGGACCATTTTATTTGATGTAGTCTGGCTGGGTCGGTTGGGTCGGAAAGGGGAAATAAGTTATGCTGTAGCGGTGTGTGAGCTGCTGGGGATTTGTGGATGGTGTTGCAACATGTGCTCAAAAATCTGTGTTCGGAAATTTAGAGAAACTAACAGAAACTTTATGTTCCATCTCCACAGAGCTTTCTGTGTTATTTACACATTATAGCTGTGAGAACAGGAAACAGAGTAGAATGATAATTGGATACAGGAGACCCGTCTCCCAAACAGCTTACCAGGCGGGTACAGGAGACCCGTCTCCCAAACAGCTGACCAGGCGGGTACAGGAGACCCGTCTCCCAAATGGCTGACCAGGCGGGTACAGGAGACCCGTCTCCCAAATGGCTGACCAGGCGGGTACAGGAGACCCGTCTCCCAAACAGCTGACCAGGCGGGTACAGGAGACCCGTGTCCCAAACAGCTGACCAGGCGGGTACAGAAGACCCGTCACCCAAACAGCTGACCAGGCGGGTACAGGAGACCCGTGTCCCAAACAGCTGACCAGGTGGGGACAGGAGACCCGTCTCCCAAACGGCTGACCAGGCGGGTACAGGAGACCCGTCTCCCAAACAGCTGACCAGGCGGGTACAGAAGACCCGTCACCCAAACAGCTGACCAGGCGGGTACAGGAGACCCGTCTCCCAAATGGCTGACCAGGCGGGTACAGGAGTCCCATCTCCCTAACAATCTGGAAAGACGGATACAGCAGTCCCATCTCCCAATCGTCTGGAAAGACGGATACAGGAGTCCCATCTCCCAATCGTCTGGAAAGACGGATACAGGAGTCCCATCTCCCTAACATCTGGAAAGACAGATACAGGAGTCCCATCTCCCAAACATCTGGATATACGGATACAGGAGTCCCATCTCCCTAACATCTGGAAAAACGGATACAGGAGTCCCATCTCCCAAACATCTGGAAAAACGGATACAGGAGTCCCATCTCCCAATCGTCTGGAAAGACGGATACAGGAGTCCCATCTCCCAATCGTCTGGAAAGACGGATACAGGAGTCCCATCTCCCTAACATCTGGAAAGACGGATACAGCAGTCCCATCTCCCAAACATCTGGAAAGACGGATACAGGAGTCCCATCTCCCAATCGTCTGGAAAGACGGATACAGGAGTCCCATCTCCCTAACATCTGGAAAGACGGATACAGGAGTCCCAGCTCCCAAACATCTGGAAAGACGGATACAGGAGTCCCATCTCCCTAACATCTGGAAAAACGGATACAGGAGTCCCATCTCCCAAACATCTGGAAAAACGGATACAGGAGTCCCAGCTCCCAAACATCTGGAAAGACGGATACAGGAGTCCCATCTCCCTAACATCTGGAAAAACGGATGAAGGCAGGAACTGATAACTGACTGAATTGTATGCACTGACTAGTGACTGAAAGGTCCATGTAAATGTAGGAGGATGACTGAGTATCCGGTGTGAATGGGAATCACGACAGTTAAGAATAGAATACAGATCACTTATCAAAAGAGGTCCGACACGAGGTGGATTCTACATTAGAAGTCTGTTGCACAAGCCCGTTGGTCGAGCTATAAAACTACATCGTCCTATCAGTTCAAGAGCACAGAGTAAAATGGTGAAGAGAAACAGGATATATATACTATATATATACATCAGAACAAAAGAAGTGTGAGTTCCTGGCGAACCAAGGTGCTGCTGTTACCCTCCCTGCCTGTAAAATGGTGAAGAGAAACAGGATATATATATCTGAACAGAAGACGTGTGAGTTCCTGGCGAACCAAGGTGCTGCTGTTACCCTCCCTGCCTGTAAAATGGTGAAGAGAAACAGGATATATATATCTGAACAGAAGAAGTGTGAGTTCCTGGTGAACCAAGGTGCTGCTGTTACCCTCCCTGCCTGTAAAATGGTGAAGAGAAACAGGATATATGTATATATATATCAGAACAGAATACGTGTGAGTTCCTGGCGAACCAAGGTGCTGCTGTTACCCTCCCTGCCTGTAAAATGGTGAAGAGAAACAGGATATATGTATATATATATCTGAACAGAAGACGTGTGAGTTGCTGGCGAACCAAGATGATGCTGTTACCCTCCCTGCCTGTAAAATGCAAATTGGAAACGTATACACCGTGGCGCTGTCTTTCTCTGTAATATCATTTCCTGTTGCCTGCTTGACATTTTAGCCTCATTTGCATAACCAGCGATATCTACATTTGATACGGTCTCATCAGCTTCATGCTTTCTGAGGCTGCAGATACATGGTATTAAAACTGTATTTTTGGTCATTGAATTTAAACATTCTCCTCCAGACTGAGTCTGTCTTAATGTGTTTCTATTTCTACGTTCTCCTCCAGACTGAGTCTGTCTTAATGTGTTTCTATTTCTACGTTCTCCTCCAGACTGAGTCTGTCTTAAATGTGTTTCTATTTCTACGTTCTCCTCCAGACTGAGTGTCTTAATGTGTCTCTTTATTTACTAGTTTAATAGCAGAAGTGGATCACCTCAGCCAGGAATCTTGTTCTCACACTGGATGTTGATAGTGATGTTGAAAGCTCTATGGCCTGACTGTGTCTATTGTGACTGCTGACATGAAATACATGATCCATGTTATACTTTCACTGCCAGAAGACTGTATCAGTCAGATTACTGCTGAACTACATTACCCAAAGATGGAATCAGTCAGATTACTGCTGAACTACATTACCCACAGACTGTATCAGTCAGATTACTGCTGAACTACATTACCCAAATACTGTATCAGTCAGATTACTGCTGAACTACATTACCCACAGACTGTATCAGTCAGATTACTGCTGGACTACATTACCCAAAGACTGTATCAGTCAGATTACTGCTGGACTACATTACCCACAGACTGTATCAGTCAGATTACTGCTGGACTACATTACCCAAAGACTGTATCAGTCAGATTACTGCTGGACTACATTACCCGAAGACTTTATCAGTCAGATTACTGCTGGACTACATTACCCACAGACTGTATCAGTCAGATTACTGCTGAACTACATTACCCAAAGACTTTATCAGTCAGATTACTGCTGGACTACATTACCCAAATACTTTATCAGTCAGATTAATGCTGGACTACATTACCCACAGACTGTATCAATCAGATTACTGTTGAACTACATTACTCAAAGACTTTATCAGTCAGATTACTGCTGCACTACATTACCCAAAGACTGCATCAGTCAGATTACTGCTGAACTACATTACCCAAACCCAAAGACTTTATCAGTCAGATTACTGCTGGAATACATTACCCAGAGACTTTATCAGTCAGATTACTGCTGAACTACATTACCCACAGATGTATCAGTCAGATTACTGTTGGACTACATTACCCAAAGACTTTATCCATCAGATTACTGCTGGACTACATTACCCACAGATGTAGCAGTCAGATTACTGCTGGACAACATTACCCAAAGACTTTATCAGTCAGATTACTGCTGGACAACATTACCCACAGATGTATCAGTCAGATTACTGCTGGACTACATTACCCAAAGACTTTATCAGTCAGATTACTGCTGGAATACATTACCCAGAGACTTTATCCATCAGATTACTGCTGGACTACATTACCCACAGATGTAGCAGTCAGATTACTGCTGGACAACATTACCCAAAGACTTTATCAGTCAGATTACTGCTGGACTACAATACCCAAAGACTTTATCAGTCAGATTACTGCTGGACTACATTACCCACAGATGTATCAGTCAGATTACTGTTGGACTACATTACCCAAAGACTTTATCCATCAGATTACTGCTGGACTACATTACCCACAGATGTAGCAGTCAGATTACTGCTGGACAACATTACCCAAAGACTTTATCAGTCAGATTACTGCTGGACAACATTACCCACAGATGTATCAGTCAGATTACTGCTGGACTACATTACCCAAAGACTTTATCAGTCAGATTACTGCTGGACTACATTACCCACAGATGTATCAGTCAGATTACTGCTGGACTACATTACCCAAAGACTTTATCAGTCAGATTAATGTTGGACTACATTACCCACAGATTTATCAGTCAGATTACTGCTGGACTACATTACCCAAAGACTTTATCAGTCAGATTACTGCTGGACAACATTACCCACAGATGTATCAGTCAGATTACTGCTGGACTACATTACCCAAAGACTTTATCAGTCAGATTACTGTTGGACTACATTACCCACAGATTTATCCGTCAGATTACTGCTGGACTACAGTACCCACAGATGTATCAGTCAGATTACTGTTGGACTACATTACCCACAGATTTATCAGTCAGATTACTGCTGGACTACAGTACCCACAGAGTACTTTAAACTTCTGAATTTAGTAAGAGGTGACCATGTTTTATTGTACTTTTTGTACTCACACCACATGTACCATTGTAAGGATGATTCCCTAAATAAACAGTGCCCTGTATGAGGACAATAATATACACTCTTTTATTCACAGTCCTTCTTCTTCTTACCCTCCAGGCTGCTGAATCTTTCTCTGAGCTCAGATCTGGTCCCAGATCAAGATGTCATCGATGTCATCATCCACGTGGGAAGGAACCCGCATGGAAGACACTTAGCCTGGAGGTACTTCAGAGAGAAGTGGGACATCTTGAATTCACGGTAAGAGATTCAAGGCCTCAGAGACTGTAATATGTGTGACTTGTGTACTAACGTTCCTGTGTTGCCATAGTGATGTATTATAGTGTTCCTGTGTTTTCGGTAGTGTGATTTGTGTACTAATGTTCCTGTGTTTCCATGGTGATGCATTATAGTATTCCTGTGTTTCCATAGTGATGTATTATATTATTCCTGTGTTTCCATAGTGATGTATTATAGTGTTCCTGTGTTTCCATAGTGATGTATTATAGTATTCCTGTGTTTCCATAGTGATTTATTATAGTGTTCCTGTGTTTTCCGTAGTGATGTATTATAGTATTCCTGTGTTTCCATAGTGATGTATTATAGTGTTCCTGTTGTTGCCATAGTGATGTATTATAGTGTTCCTGTGTTTCCATAGTGATGTATTATAGTGTTCCTGTGTTTCCATAGTTAGGTATTATAGTCTTCCTGTGTTTCCATAGTGATGTATTATAGTGTTCCTGTGTTTCCATAGTAATGTATTATAGTCTTCCTGTGTTTCCATAGTGATGTATTATAGTGTTCCTGTGTTTCCATAGTAATGTATTATAGTGTTCCTGTTGTTGCCATAGTGATGTATTATAGTGTTCCTGTTGTTGCCATAGTGATGTATTATAGTGTATTGTGTTTGTGTATTGGTAGGTTGACTTCACAAAATGAATATAAATGTACATGGACAATGAAGTAGATATTATTGTATCGTATGTATGCCAGATATATTTTACAGTAAATTATTTATACTTATATGTCACATATGTTTGAATAATTCCGTGCTTATTTTGCATTCTAGTTTACGGGATCTATTTGGGATGGGATCTATTGGACCATTTGGGATCTATTTAACCATTTGTAAACAAATTCACATACAGTACTGTACTTGTGGATTTTGTAGAGTATCATTAAAATTGTGTTGTGATTTCAGTTGTGGTTTCAAGACGATACATACTTGATGCAAACTCGATTCCAGATAGTGTCGAAGTGAATGAAAATGACATTTGTGATGGTTGATCTTCCCCCAGAGCGCTTTGGGACTGTGTTCAGCAAAGCCCGAGTAGAACAACAGTGTTTGTAAAAGCCTTTCTTCACAAACCCTCTGCTCTCCATGTTTAGGTACGGAGAGGCCTTATTCATGACTTCTAAGCTCATCAGTGGGGTGACTGAATTCCTAAACACAGAGACGGAGCTGAATGAGGTACGCTTATTTATTAAGGTTCACTCAGGTGTCCCAGTCTTCAGTAACACACTGAGGATGGCGCATTGTATGATGTGTTATATTTAACGACATTGTAAATGACACTTTAAAAAAAAAAGTGAAATAAATCTGAATATATGCCAACTTTGGGATTTTGGCCTTTTGAAATAGCAGTATGATTATTACAGGTACATGCCATGTACTATTCTGTCCTGCTCCGTTAAATTGTCTTTGACAGTCTGGTACAGAGTCTCCTTTAAATTCCAACGTTCTCTAAAACCATAACCTTTATTTCTCACCACAAAGTAATAGTCTCTTTTTTTAAGTAATAGTGTTTTTCCTCACTGATCAGTGGGCATCAGTACCAGTCCAGTAATCCCATCTGACAGAACCATAGAGAAGAGACCTAAACCTTAAAGGGATGTTTTATACTGTACGGGTTTTTTGTTTGTTATTTGTTCTCTGCAGTCGCTAATTGGCAAAAAAAAAAAAAAAAAAAAAAAGCTTTTCTGAAGTTCTGAACTTCAAAGAAACTTCCTGTTTGTTTTTGTGTCTGGGAGTAATTCAAAACATCCGTCTGCATATTACAGCTTATGCAGACAGTAGGCCCATATATGAGCCCAAGCCTGGAAAAAGAAAAACATGAATTAAAATGATGATTGTGCTGTTACACAATACTACTGCAATATTACACACTTGCAGAATTATGATTATTTTTTAATACTGATTTAAGTTATTTTTGTTACAGAATTGGTCTAGCCTAAATTAAACACATTTAGAGTTTTCCTACAAATATAGGGGATTTGTATTTGATTTTGAATAGCCTAGTAATAGATAACATTAAAAAAAACATAATTAATAGGCTGACACATTACCTTTAGCTACAGAATATCTCACCACCGTACGTTTCCATGTCCTCCTCTCTCTTCTCCGTTCACTTCTCCAGCGTGCAGAGGAGAAGGGCCTGTCAACAGTTTAATGAAATATGTTTTATTGTGAAAAGCACTGGGTAGCTGCAGGAACAGGGTTGGAGAGCCCATGGCATACAGAGTACTGGGTAGCTACAGGAACAGGGTTGGAGAGACCATGACATACAGAGTACTGGGTAGATAGAGGAACAGGGTTGGAGAGCCCATGGCATACAGAGTACTGGGTAGCTACAGGAACAGGGTTGGAGAGCCCATGGCATACAGAGTACTGGGTAGCTGCAGGAACAGGGCTGGAGAGACCATGACATACAGAGTACTGGGTAGCTACAGGAACAGGGTCGGAGAGACCACGGCACACAGAGTACTGGGTAGATGCAGGAACAGGGTTGGAGAGCCCACGGCATACAGAGTACTGGGTAGCTGCAGGAACAGGGTTGGAGAGCCCACGGCATACAGAGTACTGGGTAGATACAGGAACAGGGTTGGAGAGACCATGACATACAGAGTACTGGGTAGATAGAGGAACAGGGTTGGAGAGCCCATGGCATACAGAGTACTGGGTAGCTGCAGGAACAGGGTTGGAGAGCCCACGGCATACAGAGTACTGGGTAGATACAGGAACAGGGTTGGAGAGACCATGACATACAGAGTACTGGGTAGATACAGGAACAGGGTTGGAGAGACCATGACATACAGAGTACTGGGTAGCTGCAGGAACAGGGTTGGAGAGACCACGACATACAGAGTACTGGGTAGATACAGGAACAGGGTTGGAGAGACCATGACATACAGAGTACTGGGTAGATAGAGGAACAGGGTTGGAGAGCCCATGGCATACAGAGTACTGGGTAGCTGCAGGAACAGGGTTGGAGAGCCCACGGCATACAGAGTACTGGGTAGATACAGGAACAGGGTTGGAGAGACCATGACATACAGAGTACTGGGTAGATACAGGAACAGGGTTGGAGAGACCATGACATACAGAGTACTGGGTAGCTGCAGGAACAGGGTTGGAGAGACCACGACATACAGAGTACTGGGTAGATACAGGAACAGGGTCGGAGAGACCACGACATACAGAGTACTGGGTAGCTGCAGGAACAGGGTTGGAGAGACCACGACATACAGAGTACTGGGTAGCAGGAACAGGGATGGAGAGACCATTTTGTCTCTTTCCCCTGTTCCTGGCCATTTGATAGTGGGCCATTCTAAATCTGAACTACTTTGACATATTAGTAAAGACAAGATTAAATGGAGAATATTCTGGAAAGTTTTCAGACCCTTTTACTTTTTCCACATTGTTACGTTAGACGTATCTTTAAACAGATTAAATGTTTTTTTTTTCCCGTCAAACAACACACAATAACCCACAATCACAAAGCAAAAACAGGTTTCAACATTGTTTTGCAAAAAATAAGTGTTCAGACCCTTTACTCAGTACTTTGTTGAAGCACCTTGGGCAGTGATTACAGCCTCAAGTCTTCTTGGTTATGAGGCTACAAGCTTGGCAGACCTGTGTTTGGGGAGTTTCTCCCATTCTTCTCTGCAGATCTTCTCAAGCTCTGTCAGGTTGGATGGGGAGCGTTGCTGCACAGCTATTTTCAGGTCTCTCCAGAGATGTTCGTTTGGGTTCAAGTCCGGGCTCTGGCTGGGCCACTCAAGGACATTCAGAAACTTGTCCTGAATCCAATCCTTTGTGGTCTTGGCTGTGTGCTTAGGGTCGTTGTCCTGTTGGAAGGTAAACCTTTGCCCCAGTCTGAGGTCATGAGCGCTCTGGAGCATGTTTTCATCAAGGATCTCTTTGTACATTGCTCCGTTCATCTTTCCCTAGATCCTGACTAGTCTCCCAGTCCCTGCCGCTGAAAAACATCCCCAAAGCATGATTCTGTCAGCACCATGCTTCACCGTAGGGATGGTGCCAGGTTTCCTCCAGACGTGACGCTTGGCATTCAGGCCAAAGAGTTCAATCTTGTTTTCTTCAAACCAGTGAATCTTGTTTCTCATGGTCTGAGAGTCTTTAGGTGCCTTTTGGGAAACTCCAAGCAGGCTGTCATGTACCTTTTACTGGGGAGTGGCTTCCGTCTGACCACTCTAACATAAAGGCCTGATAGGTGGAGTGCTGCAGAGATGGCTGTCCTTCTGGAAGGTTCTCCCATCTCCATAGAGAAACTCTGGAGCTGTATCAGAATGACCATCGGGTTCTTGGTCACCTCCCTGACCAATGCCCTTCTCCCCCGATTGCTCAGTTTGTCCGGGCGGCCAGGTCTAGGAAGAGTCTTGGTCGTTCCAAACTTCTTCCATTTAAGAATGATGGAGAAATGTTTTGGTATCCTTCCCCAGATCTGTACCTCGATACAGTCCTGTCTCGGAGCTCTACGGACAATTCCTTCGTCGTCATGTCTTGATTTTTGCTCTGACATGACCTGTCAACTGTGGGACCTTATAAAGACATGCGTGTGCTTTTCCAAATCATGTCCAATCAATTTAGTTGACCACAGATGGACTCCAATCAAGTTGTAGAAACATCTGAAGGATGACCAAGGGAAACAGGATGCATCTGAGCTCAATTTCTTGTCTCATAGAGAAGGGTATGAATACTTGTGTAAATTAGTAAAATTTCAATAAACCTGTTTTCGTGTTTTCATTATTGTGTGTATATTGATGAGAGAAAATAAATGATTGTATCAATTTCAGAATAAGACTAACGTAACAAAATGTGGAAAAAGTCAAGGTGTCTGAATACTTAAAAAAAACACATAGTTATTTATTTAACCTTTATTTAACTAGGCAAGTCAGTTAAGAACAAATTCTTATTTACAATGACGGCCTACCGGGGAACAGTGGGTTAACTGCCTGAATGCACTGTATGATCACTTGATGAGAATGATGAGAGGCAAGGAAAAGAGCGCTAGCTTTTTTTGCGACTTTTTCAAATCATCGATAGCTAGTAGTAATCATTGATAGCCAGTAGTAATCATCGATAGCCAATAGTAATCATCGATAGCCAATAGTAATCATCGATAGCCAATAGTAAACATCGATAGCCAATAGTAAACATCGATAGCCAATAGTAAACATCGATAGCCAATAGTAGCATCATGCAGCCCATAAATGTGTTGATTTCTAACACTTTCTAAGGTTTGTGTCATTCACAACTGAAGTTGCCAAATAACTCTAAATCTAGCATATAGGACCTGTTTCAAATGATTACTTCTACGCTCAACATCATGTGCTCGATCTCGCTGCACAATGTGAAAAATGTCCTTTCTATTTAATTGAATTATATTCTTCTCACTATAAAATCATATAATAATGTCTGCTAAATGAACAGGCCTACAGCCTATGTTTGGTACGCAGCATAGCCAGATAACATACAGTAGGTCAGTAAGTTCCTCCATACCATAATTTATGGTCTGGTACTCAGGGCTCTATTGTCTATGACATGGAACATAGCCAGATAACATACAGTAGGTCAGTGGGTTCCTCCATACCATAATGTATGGTCTGGTACTCAGGGCTCTATTGTCTATGGCATGGAACATAGTCAGATAACATACAGTAGGTCAGTAGGTTCCTCCATACCATAATGTATGGTCTGGTACTCAGGGCTCTATTGTCTATGACATGGAACATAGCCAGATAACATACAGTAGGTCAGTAGGTTCCTCCATACCATAATGTATGGTCTGGTACTCAGGGCTCTATTGTCTATGGCATGGAACATAGTCAGATAACATACAGTAGGTCAGTAGGTTCCTCCATACCATAATGTATGGTCTGGTACTCAGGGCTCTACTGTCTATGGCATGGAACATAGCCAGATAACATACAGTAGGCTCCTCCATACCATAATGTATGGTCTGGTACTCAGGGCTCTATTGTCTATGGCATGGAACATAGTCAGATAACATACAGCAGGTCAACTCATATTCTGTTCTTCTGAAATACATTTTCTTCATACCATAATGTTTCTTTAGACCTGTTAAAAATAGATAATGTATTTATCATGATGATGTATATTCAGTTGATTTATTAGACCTTAGATGTATATTCAGTTGATTTATTAGACCTTAGATGTTCCTAAGGTCTGCATCAACTGCTTATGTACTTCTTGTATACGAAGAAGCCTGGAGATGCTAATTAGCCATCAATTACAGTGAGACCTGCAGTCTTTTTTGCATGACAATAACCAGCTGACATCATTCCATGACCACCACCGCCCTGACCACGACCACCACCATCTGGACCAGAGATATTTTGTCTTCTTTCTTAAACATGATTTTATTCTGTAACGACCACAAGTGTCTGTCACATCTTCCAAAGTGATAATTCACAGCAAAGGACATGTTTGTCTGTTCAGCTCGGCCCAGATTCAGAGAGGAAATATATTCCTTTATTTACATTCTGTTTACCATTTATTTCTTCCCAATTGGTAGTTACAGTCTTGTCCCATCGCTCCAATTCCCGTACGGACTCGGGAGAAGCGAAGGTCGAGAGCCATGCGTCCTCCAAAACACAGCCCTGATAAACAGCTTGTTGACACACTGCCCTGCTAAAGCCAGAAGCCAGCCGCACCAATGTTTCGGAGGAAACACCGCACACCTGGTGACCGTGTCAGCGTGCATCCACCCAGCCCGCCACAGAACGCGATGGGACAAGGACATCCCGGCCGCCCAAATCCTCCCCTTACCCTGACAACGCTGGGCCAATTCTCTGCCGCCTCATGGGTCTCCCAGGCGCGGCCCGGCTGCGACACAGCCTGGGATTTGAACCCGTGTCTGTAGTGACGCCTCTAGCACACTGCAAAGCAGCAGCTGCGCCCCACGGGAGGTGAAGATCTAGTCCTTTTTTACATGTTTTTGATTGAAGCACTTCCTAGTAGTTTGCATTCAGACTTACCACATGCAGGTGCTTAACTGACTTTGCAGGTGTGGCTCCCTTGCGGAACCCTGAATACATTTAATTCAACAGCTGAATACCCTTCCATATGCTGGCCAAAAACATATTTTCTCATGAATTGGTCATTCAATAGGGTTTTCAGTATGTTTATCTAATGCTATCTCTTTAAATACTGTGTACTTTCAATTACAATCTTCTTGATAGAATATATATATGAAGAGAACTGGTTCAGAATAGGGATGAAAGCATGTCACTACTACTGTGAATACACACATGTTCCTCTCCTGTCCAGCACCGATTGGTAAATCTATAAATAATCAGATGTAAATTATTTAGGGTTAGGAACGTATAAATGAAGCAAACATAAACAGGGCTGGAGAGCCTTTACGGTGAACCTAAAAACTACAGGAAAGTGTACAATAGAAGTAGAACCAGTAGTCTATAAATCTACCCCCCGTAATCATGGAACTGGTGTGCCAGGGTCCAGGTTTAACCTGCTTCTATTCGGTCTGACTTCCATAATGATTCAAATAGGCTACATGTCCCAAATTATTGCACAACTTGTAATCCGTTTAATATGATCCACTATTGCTAGCGACCCCCAGGATCAGCCACACTGACTTGACAGAATGAAGACGGGTACATTAACCATGTCATGATGACATGATATAAACTGTAGGCTTCAGAATAGAGAATAAAGTGGCTGGGTTTTTTTTCTCTTCTTCTCACTTGGAACCTGGCAGGTTGTTCAACCTTATTCATCGTTTTCCTTGCGTTTTAAAGGTGGTGGAATTATGAGTATCTGAAGACACACTTCCACAAGAGCTCAGTTTTCTTTGCTCTCCACCCCAAAACGCTTACCTTTTCCCCACGCATAAACTCAAGGTCTGAATACACGCAGAGAGAAAAGCACATGAAATGGAAATAAAGTTACATTTATGTGGAAGTTTTGGGTCTAACGTTTGAATTATTTCCCAGAATGCACTTTAAAACATATCTAGAGTACCTAGACACTAGATACACACAGTATTCTTTCCAACAGGTATGCTTGCTGATTGTTTTGGGTCTAACATTTGAATTATTTCCCAGAATGCACTTTAAAACGTATCTAGGATACCTAGACACTAGATACACACAGTATTCTTTCCAACAGGTATGCTTGCTGATTGTTTTGGGTCTAACGTTTGAATTATTTCCCAGAATGCACTTTAAAACGTATCTAGAATACCTAGACACTAGATACACACAGTATTCTTTCCAACAGGTATGCTTGCTGATTGTTGCCTGGATACCCTCACGTACCTGACTCTGTGTCTGTCTGTCTGTTCCGTTCTTCAGCTGAAGGAGTTTATCCAGATCAGTGGAGGTGGAGCGGGGCCGGCGTTGGCCCGGGCCGTGGAGATCGTGGAGGCCAACGTGAGATGGCACAGTCTCTACGAACGCCAGATCTTCCAGTGGCTAAGGAAGTCTCCCAACGGTTAACACAGGGTTCAGCCCAAGCATGGCATCTCTCTGACACTATTTCAGACCCAACAACATCAGGCGGAGAAAAAAAAATATCAGAAAACATGAATATGTTAATTTGAATTGCAAAATAAGACATTTCCCCGCCCCCCCCCCAAAAAAAACCTTGACGAGAAAGTGACTGGAAAACCGGAGAGAGAGGGAACAGTGAAGACAGTCGATGTGATTGGCTCAGATGACCTTAGTCTGACCGACCGTTTCGAAGGTGGATTTGATTAGGTATAAATATTGCATGGTGGCATTCATCTCCAGTGACAGGTTTTCTTTTTCAACGCATGGTTTTCACCCCCCTCCTCTGATTGGTTTTCCACTAAGCTGACCCCTGTGACCTTTTCAATAACCTTTGAACCTCCGGTCAAGTCTTTAGTAGCCTATGAGGAGAAAGACAAACTAGAGCTACAAGAGGCACGGGAAGAGGACCTGGCAGCAATATGATACAACTGTGACAAGCACAAGTATTATCATTTTTTTGTTCAATGATGACAATCATTATTTTGATTGGGACAACAATAACAAAAAACTAATATAAATTATAACGAAATAAAATAATATGTGTACCTAAATGTTTTGGACCTTAACCTTCTCTTTGAGCCATACTGAGGTGGACTTTGTGACGTCTGGAACATTTCGACAAGGGGACGTGGTGGCTGAAGTGATGTTCATTGTTGTGCGTGGTGTGCTCCATAATAACTTATCCTCCTTCCTCAGCCAATAAGGTTTCCCTAAATGACGTTACGCCAGGGGAGACTCTGCAGAACCCAGGAGGCAGTTCGGAAGCAGGAACAAGGGGACTCCCCATAACCCGAAGGAGTCACTATTGATTATTGATCGATTATCGTTAAATTACATCATTTATATTTGCTGATTGCACCGGAGTGTCCTTTGGATTATACCGTCTTGGTGTTTGAGTGAAAATTAAACTGTTGTGAGTTGCAGGTTGATATTCTGTGTGCAAATGGTCCACGTTGCTGATGGGACTGAGAGCCAGTGAATACAGTCTGTGTGAGCCGCGGTGTAGTAACGATGACATATAGAAACTTACCTTGTTTTGGTCCAACGTCATGCTTGGGTTTTCATGTGCCGCTAATTACTTCATAAAAAAGTTTCGCTCAGAAACGCGTGTTTTAAGCAAAAGCAGAGGAATATGCTACAATATTCCTGACATATATTACTAGTTTTGTTGCGACCCTGCAAGGCCCAGTAGACGTAACAGGCCGATGCTAACAGCTAGCTGGATATACTCTGTGGACTCCTGTCATGAAGAATAGAACACAATAATGAGTTTTTAGTGTTGACACTCGGCTGGTAGAGCAAATCCCCATTGGGTTTACTGGGGAGTCCATTGCTCTTATTTTCTGTGGAAGAGTCAGTGCTATTTATATCCTCTATGGCTAATCCTTGATACTGTAGACCTCAACAAGAAAACAGTTGCAGCCCTTCACCATCCTTTCCTTTCTTGTTGTTGTTTTGATGTATTAAAAAATGTGTTTTTTTTCTAAATGAGGGACTATATTGTTCTGTGTTTTGAGCAGAGCAGCAATGGGATTTTAATGCTGACAAATAAATTATTTTGTACAGTAACGCAACGCTGCCTGACTGTGTCTGTCATTGTGTGTGAGAGAGAGAGACAGAGAGAGACCGAGAGACAGAGAGACAGAGAGAGAGAGACAGATACAGAGAGAGACAGATACAGACGGAGAGAGTCAGAGAGAGAAACAGACAGACAGAGAGAGAGAGACAGAGACGGAGAGACAGACAGAAGGAGAGAGACAAAGAGAGAGACAGACAGAGAGAGAGAGACAGATATATAGAGAGAGACAGAGAGATAGATACAGAGAGAGAGAGAGAGAGAGAGAGAAAGAGACAGACGGAGATAGAGAGAAGGAGAGAGAGACAGACAGATACAGAGAGAGAGAAAAGACAGGAGAAGTACTCCAGATATAACAGACTGACCCTCGCCCCCCGACACATAAAGTACTACAGCATAAATACTGGAGGCTGAGACAGGAGGGGTCAGGAGACACTGTGGCCCCATCCGATGATACCCCCGGACATGGCCGAACAGGCAGGATATAACTCCACCCACTTTGCCGAAGCACAGCCCCCACACGACTGGAGGGATATCTTCAACCACCAACTTACCTTCCGGAGACAAGGCCGAGTATAGCCCACAAAGATCTCCGCCACAGCACAACCCAAGGGGGGGGCGCCAATCCAGACAGGAAGATCAAGTCATTGACTCAACCCACTCAAGTGACGCACCCCTCCTAGGGACGGCATGGAAGAGCACCAGTAAGCCAGTGACTCAGCCCCTGTAATAGGGGGCCACTCCTGCATTGTCTTGGCTGTGTGCTTAGGGTCGTTGTCCTGTTAGAAGGTTAACCTTCGCCCCAGTCTGTAGCCTTGAGCGCTTAGGAGCAGGTTTTCATCAAGGATCTCTCTGTACTTTACTCCGTTCATCTTTCCCTCGATTATGACTAGTCTCCTAGTCTCTGCCGCTGAAAAACATCCCCACAGCATGATGCTGCCACCACCATGCTTCACCGTAGGAATGTTGCCAGGTTTCCTCCAGACGTGGCGCTTGGCATTCAGGCCAAAGAGTTAATCTTGATGTCATTAGACCAGAGAAAATTGTTTTTCATGGTTTGAGAGTCCTTTAGGTGCCTTTTGGCAAACTCCAAGTGGGCTGTCATGTGCCTTTTACTGAGGAAGGGCTTCCGTCTGGCCACTATACCTTAAAGGCCCGAATTGGTGGAGTGCTGCAGAGATGATTGTCCTTCCGGAAGGTTCTCCCATCTCCACAGAGAAACTCTGGAGCTCCATCAGAGTGACCATCATGTTCTTGGTCACCTCCTGACCAAGGCCCTTCTCCCCGATTGCTTAGTTTGTCCGGGCAGACAGCTCTAGGAAGAGTCTTGGTGGTTCAATATGTCTTCCATTTAAGAATGATGGAGGGCACTGTCTTCTTGGGGACCTTCAATGCTGCAGAAATGTTTTGGTACCCTTCCCCAGATCTGTACCTCGACACAATCCTGTCTCAGAGCTCTACGGACCAGTCCTTCGACCTTATGGCTTGGTTTTTGCTCTGACACGCACTGTAAACTGTGGGACCTTACATAGACAGGTGTGTACCTTTCCAAAATCATGTCCAATCAATTGAATTTACCACAGGTGGACTCCAATCAAGGTGTAGAAACATCTCAAGGCTGATCAATGGAAACAGGATGCACCTGAGCTCAGTGTCGAGTCTCATAGCAAAGGGTCTGAAGACTTACGTAAACAAGGTATTTCTCTGTTATTGTAAACAGGGAAATGGCTCCAATAGTTTTTACACCATTCTATTTTCCCATAGGGGATTTTAGAAACACTTCAAATAACGGCTGTGTTTGGTGTAGGCTTACCTTTGTGTGGTGTTTCAATAACTATTTAAATCTCTCAGATTCAAAAATTGTAATAAGCATCAAAGTAGACATCTTGCAAAACTACAAATCCCTGCAAGCTCCTGCATGTCTTCTCAAGCTGACACCTTTGCTAAGAGGTATTGTGTGAATTTAACACTTGCACAAGACAGTTATCAAAATTGTCCATATAAAGAAATTTTGTCAATTTATGAATTACTACATTTAGCTAACATTAGATAGTTAATCCAGAGATTATTTCAATCAATGAAATGCATTTACTGTATTAAACCCTTCTTACATCAGCTGATATCTCAAAGTGCTGTACAGAAACCCAGCCTAAAACCCCAGACAGCAAGCAATGCAGATGTAGAAGCACGGTGGCTAGGAAACACTTCCTAGAAACGGGAACCCAGGAAGAAACCTGGGGGTCGCCAGTCCTCTTCTGGCTGTGCCGGATGGAGATTATAACAGAACATGACCATGAAGGCCAGATTGTTCTTCAAGATCTTCAAACGTTCATAGATGACCAGCAGGATCAAATAAAGAATCACAGTGGTAAATCACAGGAGTAAATGTCAGTTGTCTTTGCCTCGATTCGGCAGTCTCATACAGATCATCATGACATTTGTAGTTCTTTATGATAGCCACATTAGCATCTAATTAGCATTTCATTTGTCAAGGGGGTAAATACAGCCGCACAAAATCTAAAATTGAATTTTAAAAAATACAGTTCAATATTCAAGTTCAATCAATGAAATATTGGAAAGTGGGAAGAAAGTGCGCAAAAGGGGTTGAACAATAATTAACAATCCCATAATCCTATAAATCTACCCATGATTCTAACTAATCACGGTGCAGCAGGACCACGGTCGGGTCGTGGCGAACCGTGAGCCAGGCTCCAGGTTTAACCTGCTACGTGTGGTCTGAGTTTCATAAGGATTACCAATAGGCTACGTGTCCCAAATTATTGCGCAACGTTAGCCGCTAATGAGCCGCTAATGAGCCGCTAATGCTAGCTATCTCAGGAACAACCACGCTGACGTGACAGAGGAAATAAAGGTAAAACGGAATGAAATGATGCGCCATGTAAAGTAAACGAACACTAAAGTGACGTTTTATAAACGTCCGGTATGTGACTGACGGTGGCTCCTGATAGCAGCTAATATTTAACATGATACAAACTGTGATATAAAAAGGTAGAAAAAGCTTTGGGAATAGAATGAAACCGTTCTAAAGCACATACATCGTCTGGGCTGGTCCAGCCCTACAGGAGCCTATAGTTTGGGTCTCAATTTCATCCACGCAAATTACGCGGGCTCACAATAACAGTTCGAAATAAGGGCATAGCTATTGAGAGCCGACTTCACTGTGGAAAAAGGGGCCGTACTCCATGTCGTGTCGATATGATTTTCAGTTTGCTTCCATACGGCTGGTTTCACATTGGTCTCCAGGGATTATGGAAAATGCAATCGAAAACAGTTACTATCTTTTATTTTCAATCCCCTTCTCTAAACTCATTTACACAGATCTTATCAATAGCTCTCATCTATTTATAAATGACAGTGCATGGAGAGTATTTTATTTTTTTAGCCCCATTTTACGATCTTGTGTACTCGCTGCAACTCTTCCCAATAGGCTCGGGAGATGAAGGTCGAGTCATTAGTCCTCCGAAACATGACCCACTAAACCGCACTTCATAAACATCCGCCTGCTTAGTCCGGAAGCCAGCCGCACCAATGTGTCAGAGGAAACACTGTTCAACTGACGACGATGTCAGCCTGCATTTCCCCGGCCCGCCACAAGGAGTCGCTAGAGCGTGATGAGCCAACTGAAGCCCCCTCCTCCCAAATCCTCCCCGATCCCGGATGACGCTGGCCCAACTGTGTGCCGCCTTATGGGACTCCCGATCACGGCCGGTTGTGATACAGTTTAGGATCGAACCCAGGTCTGTAGTGAGTCCTCTAGCACTGCGATGTTGAGCTTTAGACCGCTACGTAACTCCGGTGGCCCCAGAATGCTGTTATTTCTATCGGACAAAAAGAAAGTAGATTATTTTTCCACTTGGAACTGGCAGGTTCACTTAACCTTATTCATGGGTTCCTGGTGCGTAAAGGTGGTGGAATTATGAGAGAATGAAGTCAAAGTCAGAACACAGCGTATCTGGAGAGACAACTCTAAAAAAATCTTTATTTCTTTGATCTCCAACCCAAATGAATAGCGGGTAAATAGCATAATATTCTCATGCTTAAGTTCATGGTCAGAACACGCGTAGAGAGAAAAGCGCATGAAAAGGGAATTCCATTTACCCACACTTAACTCAGGTTGGAATCAGCCCCATGGGCATAGATACAACACATAGATACAACACATAGATACAACACCTGTTAGCCCCGTATAAAGAGCTATGCGTCACACAGAGAGTTTATCTGCCTCCTACCTCTACCCAGTATCTCCTAACATATTACAGAGAGTTTATCTCCCTCCTACCACTACCCATTATCTCCTAACAAATTACAGAGAGTTTATCTGCCTCCTACCACTACCCAGTATCTCCTAACATATTACAGAGTTTATCTCCCTCCTACCACTACCCAGTATCTCCTAACATATTACAGAGTTTATCTCCCTCCTACCACTACCAATTATCTCCTAACATATTACAGAGAGTTTATCTGCCTCCTACCACTACCCAGTATCTCCTAACATATTACAGAGAGTTTATCTGCCTCCTACCACTACCCATTATCTCCTAACATATTACAGAGAGTTTATCTGCCTCCTACCACTACCCAGTATCTCCTAACATATTACAGAGAGTTTATCTGCCTCCTACCACTACCCAGTATCTCCTAACATATTACAGAGAGTTTATCTGCCTCCTACCACTACCCATTATCTCCTAACATATTACAGAGAGTTTATCTCCCTCCTACCACTACCCAGTATCTCCTAACATATTACAGAGTTTATCTCCCTCCTACCACTACCCAGTATCTCCTAACATCACACAGAGTTTATCTCCCTCCTACCACTACCCAGTATCTCCTAACATATTACAGAGAGTTTATCTGCCTCCTACCACTACCCAGTATCTCCTAACATATTACAGAGTTTATCTCCCTCCTACCACTACCCAGTATCTCCTAACATATTACAGAGTTTATCTCCCTCCTACCACTACCCAGTATCTACTAACATATTACAGAGAGTTTATCTGCCTCCTACCTCTACCCAGTATCTCCTAACATATTACAGAGTTTATCTCCCTCCTACCACTACCCAGTATCTCCTAACATACAGAGTTTATCTCCCTCCTACCTCTACCCAGTATCTCCTAACATATTACAGAGTTTATCTCCCTCCTACCTCTACCCAGTATCTCCTAACTAGTTATTCCTTCTATGATTGGCCACCCCCTTCTATGATTCCTCATTGGGGCACATAGTATCAGATCTCTGCAATACCAGGAAACAAATCAGCATGCTGTATAGAGTGCTTTAAAAGTGGTTTCTTTAAAATAGGTTTCTAAATGTTCCCCGTAGTACTACCAATTTACGCTTCTTACTTCTCAAAGCTCACCACATCGGTGTAGTTATAATCATAGTCGACGGATGTGGGCTCCCCTCCCCCCATAGCTCCCCCACCCCCATACTACTTCCTGTGGCTGCTAGGGTTATAATGAGCATGTCATCTGGGCAGGCAGAATGAGGTGAGATTCTGGGCCTGCAGCTCCTCATCCACTCTCCGGTCAGATGACTCTCTCCTGGAACCCATCAGGGACATGACCCCGGTTACCCTTCCGGGTGAAAAGGGCCAGTGCCTGTCAGGAGGATGAGGAAGACACAGGCTTCAACGTGGAGACTTCATCATAAAGAAAAAGAGCAATCTCATGTTACACTGTGTTCACCATGCCTAATGTGTAGTATGGATATCATTCAGTCATGTTAAATAATCACCGCGTGTAATCAAGCTGGCTCGTATCTGCACCTGTAAATGTGTAGTTGGTATTGTAACGATCGTCTGTGGTGGAAGAAGAGGAGGACCAATGCACAGCGTGGTCAGTGTCCATATCGATAATTTATTACCGTGAACACAAAAAAACTAAATAACGAGAACGAAACGAAACAGTCCTGTATGGTGAATACACAACTCAGGAAACAATCACCCACAATCACCCACAATCACCCACAATCACCCATCACCCACAATCACCCATCACCCACAATCACCCATCACCCACAATCACCCACAATCACCCACAATCACCCACAATCACCCATCACCCATCACCCATCACCCACAATCACCCACAATCACCCATCACCCACAATCACCCATCACCCACAATCACCCACAATCACCCACAATCACCCATCACCCATCACCCATCACCCACAATCACCCACAATCACCCTTCACCCATCACCCACAATCACCCATCACCCATCACCCACAATCACCCACAATCACCCTTCACCCATCACCCACAATCACCCATCACCCATCACCCACAATCACCCATCACCCATCACCCACAATCACCCATCACCCATCACCCATCACCCACAATCACCCACAATCACCCACAATCACCCACAATCACCCACAATCACCCATCACCCACAATCACCCACAATCACCCATCACCCATCACCCACAATCACCCATCACCCACAATCACCCATCACCCACGACTCAAAGGGTGAAAACAGGCCACCTGAGTATGGTTCTCAATCAGGGACAACCGATTGACAGCTGCCTCTGATTGAGAACCATACCAGGCCAAACACAGCAATCCCAAATCATAGAAAAAAAAAGAACATAGACTGCCCACCCCAACTCACGCCCTGACCAATACTAAAACAAAGACATCACAAAGGAACTAAGGTCAGAACGTGACAGTCATCCTCTGATTTATCACATAAACAAGTTCATATTTCCCCAGTGTGAGGCTCCTGCTCTTCACGTTGTATTCTGAGTGGCACCTGCTCGCACTGTAAAACGAGAGAATTAAAGAAGGTTGAACGTGGGCCAATCAGCTGCAGTCTTTCCCCCGCCTGTAGAGATATGCAGCGTGAGCATCAAACACGGTGTCAACGTGTGATCTTCAAAAGCTCCCAACCGTCGTATTAGCATAAACATGTATGATACAAGTAAGAAGTCTCAACTTTCCCAAAGCCAAGCTGAGAACAAAGATACCCACAGAGAGACGCATCCCAAAGCCAAGCTGAGAACAAAGATACCCACAGAGAGACGCATCCCAAAGCCGAACCGAAAGAAAACTACCCACAGAGAAATTCATCCGATTTAAACCAAATAAATGCATATGAAGTATTGTGTCATCAGCAGCTGTGAGCATCAGGAACTACCTGAAGCAACACAATCAGCACACATTCATATTCACATCACAAATCAATGAAACAGATTTAAAATGGAGCCCCCTTATCTGCCTTGCTTTGTTGTCTGGCTTAACTCCCATGAGTTTGGGCATTAGAAACGAGACGAGGGAAATAAACCACTTATCAGAACTCCTACAATCCCTCTGCCTCTGCCTCCTCTGCCTCTGCCTCCTCTGCCTCTGCCTCCTCTGCCTCTGCCTCAGCGTCAGCCTCTGCCCCGATGGCTATAAGCAGGTGTCACAGAAAGTTTATAGGGCGCATGAAAACAGCCATGAGAATAATGGAGTGTGAGAAGAGGCTTTCACTCTGAGAGTTAGAGAGAGTCAAGCTTCCCTCTGAGAGTTAGAGAGAGTCAAGCTTCCCTCTGAGAGTTAGGGAGAGTCAAGCTATGCTCTGAGAGTTAGGGAGAGTCAAGCTACTCTCTGAGAGTTAGGGAGAGTCAAGCTACTCTCTGAGAGTTAGGGAGAGTCAAGCTACTCTCTGAGAGTTAGGGAGAGTCAAGCTATGCTCTGAGAGTTAGGGAGAGTCAAGCTACTCTCTGAGAGTTAGGGAGAGTCAAGTTTCCCTCTGAGAGTTAGGGAGATTCAAGCTACTCTCTGAGAGTTAGGGAGAGTCAAGCTTCCCTCTGAGAGTTAGGGACAGTCAAGCTTCCCTCTGAGAGTTAGGGAGAGTCAAGCTTCCCTCTGAGAATTAGGGAGAGTCAAGCTTCCCTCTGAGAGTTAGGGAGTCACTCTCCTTCCTTCCCTCTGAGAGTTAGGGAGAGTCACTCTCCTTCCTTCCCTCTGAGAGTTAGGGAGAGTCACTCTCCTTCCTTCCCTCTGAGAGTCAGGGAGAGTCACGCTCCTCTGAGGACCTGACCTTTGAGAGAGAAGAGGAGGGGATCAATTGCAAGCCCTGGTCGACACAACAGGTGTTTACTGATTGGTAATTGATGGAGACAATAAGAACTGCAGGGACATGGAGGCTTTTGTTGTCTCTCTCATGTCTTTCCCAAAGAGCAACACGTCTTGGTTTATAGTTTCTGATTTATGCAAGAAGACCAAGGACTCAGAATGGTATAACAGAGATCCTTCCAGCTGTCTGGGGTTGACAGATCCAATGGAAAATATCTTTAGAAATGCTCGATCCAATATTCTGAACTACACCACGCTCCATTATTCTGAACTACTACACCACGCTCCATTATTCTGAACTACTACACCACGCTCCATTATTCTCAACTACAACACCACCACGCTCCATTATTCTGAACTACAACACCCTGCTCCATTATTCTGAACTACTACAACACCACGCTCCATTATTCTGAACTACTACACCACGCTCCATTATTCTCAACTACAACACCACCACGCTCCATTATTCTGAACTACAACACCCTGCTCCATTATTCTGAACTACTACAACACCACGCTCCATTACTCTGAACTACAACACCCTGCTCCATTATTCTGAACTACAACACCACGCTCCATTATTCTGAACTACTACAACACGCTCCATTATTCTGAACTACTACACCACGCTCCATTATTCTGAACTACAACACCACGCTCCATTATTCTGAACTACTACACCACGCTCCATTATTCTGAACTACTACAACAACACGCTCCATTATTCTGAACTACTACTACACCACGCTCCATTATTCTGAACTACAACACCACGTTCCATTATTCTGAACTACTACACCACGCTCCATTATTCTGAACTACAAAACCACGCTCCATTATTCTGAACTACAACACCTCACTCCATTATTCTGAACTACAACACCACACTCCATTATTCTGATATACAACACCACGCTCCATTATTCTGAACTACAACACCATGCTCCATTGTTCTGAACTACAACACCACGCTCCATTATTCTGAACTACAACACCACGCTCCATTATTCTGAACTACTACACCACGCTCCATTATTCTGAACTACTACACCACACTCCATTATTCTGAACTACAACACCACACTCCATTGTTCTGAACTACAACACCACGCTCCATTATTCTGAACTACAACACCACGCTCCATTATTCTGAACTACTACACCACGCTCCATTATTCTGAACTACTACACCACGCTCCATTATTCTGAACTACTACACCACGCTCCATTATTCTGAACTACTACACCACGCTCCATTATTCTGAACTACTACACCACGCTCCATTATTCTGAACTACTACACCACGCTCCATTATTCTGAACTACAACACCACGCTCCATTATTCTGAACTACAACACCACGCTCCATTATTCTGAACTACTACACCACGCTCCATTATTCTGAACTACTACACCACACTCCATCTGTCTCCCTACTGCTGGGCAGTAACAGACACACTCTATCTCTCTCTTTTGATCTATCTCTCTCTCTCTCTCTCTTCATATTGCTACCTCATACATCATCTAGGAACTGCAAAGGGCTGAGAGATTGTGATGATGTGATCCATCATTGCTTTTATGTGTCTGCGCGGTGGTGGACCTGTTATCACTAGCAACACCAGCGCTGTTGTCACTAGCAACACCAGGGCTGTTGTCACTAGCAACACCAGGGCTGTTATCACTAGCAACACCAGGGCTGTTATCACCAGCAATACCAGGGCTGTTATCACCAGCAACACCAGGGCTGTTATCACTAGCAACACCAGGGCTGTTATCACCAGCAACACCATGGCTGTTATAACTAGCAACACCAGGGCTGTTATCACCAGCAACACCAGGGCTGTTATCACCAGCAACACCAGGGCTGTTATCACCAGCAACACCAGGGCTTGCAGCTTGTACAGAGGCCAATGGCCAGTGTAATATCCTCCATGTCAATAACATGTGTGGCAAGGAGAATAACACCTGGCCTGGCTGACAGATACCTAGCCTAAACACCAGAGTTAGGCCTTAGTGAGGGAATACCCAGCCTAAACCCCAAAGAGTTAGGCCTTAGTGAGGGAATACCCAGCCTAAACACCAGAGTTAGGCCTTAGTGAGGGAATACCCAGCCTAAACCCCAAATAGTTAGGCCTCAGTGAGGGAATATCCAGCCTAAACCCCAAATAGTTAGGCCTCAGTGAGGGAATACCCAGCCTAAACCCCAAAGAGTTAGGCCTTAATGAGGGAATACCCAGCCTAAACATCAGAGTTAGGCCTTAGTGAGGGCATACCCGGCCTAAACCCCAAAGAGTTAGGCCTCAGTGAGGGAATACCCAGCCTAAACACCAGAGTTAGGCCTTAGTGAGGGAATACCCAGCCTAAACACCAGAGTTAGGCCTTAGTGAGGGAATACCCAGCCTAAACACCAGAGTTAGGCCTTAGTGAGGGAATACCCAGCCTAAACCCCAAAGAGTTAGACCTTAGTGAGGGAATACCCAGCCTAAACCCCAAAGAGTTAGGCCTTAGTGAGGGAATACCCAGCCTAAACCCCAAATAGTTAGGCCTCAGTGAGGGAATATCCAGCCTAAACCCCAAATAGTTAGGCCTCAGTGAGGGAATACCCAGCCTAAACCCCAAAGAGTTAGGCCTTAATGAGGGAATACCCAGCCTAAACATCAGAGTTAGGCCTTAGTGAGGGCATACCCGGCCTAAACCCCAAAGAGTTAGGCCTCAGTGAGGGAATACCCAGCCTAAACACCAGAGTTAGGCCTTAGTGAGGGAATACCCAGCCTAAACACCAAAGAGTTAGGCTTTAGTGAGGGAATACCCAGCCTAAACCCCAAATAGTTAGGCCTCAGTGAGGGAATACCCAGCCTAAACCCCAAAGAGTTAGGCTTTAGTGAGGGAATACCCAGCCTAAACCCCAAATAGTTAGGCCTTAGTGAGGGAATACCCAGCCTAAACACCAGAGTTAGGCCTTAGTGAGGGAATACCCAGCCTAAACCCCAAATAGTTAGGCCTTAGTGAGGGAATATCCAGCCTAAACACCAGAGTTAGGCCTTAGTGAGGGAATACCCGGCCTAAACACCAGAGTTAGGCCTTAATGAGGGAATACCCAGCCTAAACCCCAAAGAGTTAGACCTTAGTGAGGGAATACCCAGCCTAAACACCAGAGTTAGGCCTTAGTGAGGGAATACCCAGCCTAAACACCAAAGAGTTAGGCTTTAGTGAGGGAATACCCAGCCTAAACCCCAAATAGTTAGGCCTCAGTGAGGGAATACCCAGCCTAAACCCCAAATAGTTAGGCCTTAGTGAGGGAATACCCAGCCTAAACACCAGAGTTAGGCCTTAGTGAGGGAATACCCAGCCTAAACCCCAAATAGTTAGGCCTTAGTGAGGGAATATCCAGCCTAAACACCAGAGTTAGGCCTTAATGAGGGAATACCCAGCCTAAACCCCAAAGAGTTAGACCTTAGTGAGGGAATACCCAGCCTAAACACCAGAGTTAGGCCTTAGTGAGGGAATACCCAGCCTAAACACCAAAGAGTTAGGCTTTAGTGAGGGAATACCCAGCCTAAACCCCAAAGAGTTAGGCCTTAGTGAGGGAATACCCAGCCTAAACCCCAAAGAGTTAGGCCTCAGTGAGGGAATACCTAGCCTAAACACCAGAGTTAGGCCTTAGTGAGGGAATACCCGGCCTAAACCCCAAAGAGTTAGGCCTCAGTGAGGGAATACCCAGCCTAAACACCAGAGTTAGGCCTTAGTGAGGGAATACCCAGCCTAAACACCAACGAGTTAGGCTTTAGTGAGGGAATACCCAGCCTAAACCCCAAAGAGTTAGGCCTTAGTGAGGGAATACCCAGCCTAAACCCCAAAGAGTTAGGCCTCAGTGAGGGAATACCTAGCCTAAACACCAGAGTTAGGCCTTAGTGAGGGAATACCCGGCCTAAACCCCAAAGAGTTAGGCCTCAGTGAGGGAATACCCAGCCTAAACACCAGAGTTAGGCCTTAGTGAGGGAAAACCCAGCCTAAACACCAAAGAGTTAGGCTTTAGTGAGGGAATACCCAGCCTAAACCCCAAATAGTTAGGCCTCAGTGAGGGAATACCCAGCCTAAACCCCTAAGAGTTAGGCCTTAGTGAGGGAATACCCAGCCTAAACACCAGAGTTAGGCCTTAGTGAGGGAATACCCAGCCTAAACCCCAAAGAGTCAGGCTTTAGTGAGGGAATACCCAGCCTAAACACCAGAGTTAGGCCTTAGTGAGGGAATACCTAGCCTAAACCCCAAAGGGTTAGGCCTTAGTGAGGGAATACCCAGCCTAAACCCAAAGAGTTAGGCCTCAGTGAGGGAATACCCAGCCTAAACACCAGAGTTAGGCCTTAGTGAGGGAATACCCAGCCTAAACACCTAAGAGTTAGGCCTCAGTGAGGGAATGCCTAGTGGTCAGAGGCAGGTAGCCTAGTGGTTAGAGGCAGGTAGCCTAGTGGTCAGAGGCAGGTAGCCTAGTGGTCAGAGGCAGGGTAGCCTAGTGGTCAGAGGCAGGGTAGCCTAGTGGTTAGAGGCAGGTAGCCTAGTGGTCAGAGGCAGGTAGCCTAGTGGTCAGAGGCAGGGTAGCCTAGTGGTCAGAGGCAGGTAGCCTAGTGGTCAGAGGCAGGTAGCCTAGTGGTCAGAGGCAGGGTAGCCTAGTGGTTAGAGGCAGGTAGCCTAGTGGTTAGAGGCAGGTAGCCTAGTGGTCAGATGCAGGTAGCCTAGTGGTTAGAGCATTGGACTAGTACCCGGAAGGTTGCAAGTTCAAAAACCCGAGCTGACAAGTAAAAAATCTGTCGTTCTGCCCCTGAACAGGCAGTTAACCCACTGTTCCGAAGGCCGTCAATTGAAAATAAGAATTTGTTCAAAACTGACTTGCCTAGTTAAAGAAATAAAAAATTAATTAGGAATATTTACAATCGGGCAAAAAAGTATTTAGTCAGACACCAATTGTGCAAGTTCTCCAACTTCATCATAGGTACACTTCAAATATGACAGAAAAAATGAGGGGGACAAATCCAGAAAATCACATTGTAGGATTTTTAATGAATTTATTTGCAAATTATGGTGGAAAATAAGTATTTGGTCATCGACAAACAAGCAAGATTTCTCGCTCTCACAGACCTGTAACAACTTCTTTAAGAGGCTCCTCTGTCCTCCACTCGTTACCTGTATTAATGGCACCTGTTTGAACTTGTTATCAGTATAAAAGACACCTGTCCACAACCTCAAACAGTCACACTCCAAACTCCACTATGGCCAGGACCAAAGAGCTGTCTATGGACACCAGAAACAAAATTGTATGGAAGACATACAAGACCACTGATAATCTCCCTCAATCTGGGGCTCCACGCAAGATCTCACCCCATGGGGTCAAAATGATCACAAGAACAGTGAGCAAAAATTGCAGAACCACACGGGGGGACCTAGTGAATGACCTGCAGAGAGCTGGGACCAAAGAAGCAAAGCCTACCATCAGCAAGGGCATTGAAGATGAAACGTTGCTGGGTCTTTCAGCATGACAATGATCCCAAACACACCGCCCGGGCAACGAAGGAGTGGCTTCGTAAGAAGCATTTCAAGGTCCTGGAGTGACCTAGCCAGTCTCCAGATCTTAACCCCATAGAAAATCTTTGGAGGGAGTTGAAAGTCCGTGTTGCCCAGCAACAGCCCCAAAACATCACTGCTCTAGAGGAGATCTGCATGGAGGAATGGGCCAAAATACCAGCAACATTGTGTGAAAACCTTGTGAAGACTTACAGAAAACATTTGACCTCTGTCATTGCCAACAAAGGGTCTATAACAAAGTAGTGAGATAAACCTTTGTTATTGACCAAATACTTATTTTCCACCATAATTTTCAAATAAATTCATTAAAAAATCCTACAATGTGATTTTCTGGATTTTATTCTCTCATTTTGGCTGCCATAGTTGAAGTAGATCTATGATGAACATTACAGGCCTCTCTCATCTTTTTAAGTGGGAGAACTTGCACAATTGGTGGCTGACTAAATACTTTTTTGCCCCACTGTAAATATTTGGACGAGCGATGTCAGAGCGACATAGACTAAGATACAGTAGAATAGGATAGAATACAGTATATATACACAGTATATAACAGGCTACAGAGTAGCATAGACTGAGATACAGTAGAATGGGATAGAATACAGTATATATACACAGTATATAACAGGCTACAGAGTAGCATAGACTGGGATACAGTAGAATAGGATAGGATACAGTATATATACACAGTATATAACAGGCTACAGAGTAGCATAGACTAAGATACAGTAGAATAGGATAGAACACAGTATATATACACAGTATATAACAGGCTACAGAGTAGCATAGACTGAGATACAGTAGAATGGGATAGAATACAGTATATATACACAGTATATAACAGGCTACAGAGTAGCATAGACTGAGATACAGTAGAATAGGATAGGATACAGTATATACACACAGTATATAACAGGCTACAGAGTAGCATAGACTGAGATACAGTAGAATAGGATAGAATACAGTATATACACACAGTATATAACGGGCTACAGAGTAGCATAGACTAAGATACAGTAGAATAGGATAGGATACAGTATATATACACAGTATATAACAGGCTACAGAGTAGCATAGACTGAGATACAGTATATACACACAGTATATCTAACACGAGCGATGTCACAGTATATAACATACATAAGACAAGACATTATTAAAATGGCCAGTGATTTCAAGTCTAAGTATCTAGGGCAGCACGGTAAAAACAGGGTAATACTATGGTAGCAAGTTACAGAAAGTCACAACTACACCGTCATTCTCCCAGCATTGGCGTTGCATCCTGTACACAGGGGAAACTCTAGCCTACCTGTCAGGAAACATAGAAGCACAGATGTTCCTTATCGTACCCACACCGCTTGGGCATGGTCTCCCATTTCATCATGTGGTACAGAAACACGTATGTGGATATGACTTGACAAGACATGTTACATACAGTATGTTTTAACAAGACATGTTACATACAGTATGTTTCAACAAGACATGTTACATACAGTATGTTTTAACAAGACATGTTACATACAGTATGTTTTAACAAGACATGTTACATACAGTATGTTTTAACAAGACATGTTACAGTATGTTTTAACAAGACATGTTACAGTATGTTTTAACAAGACATGTTACTACAGTATGTTTTAACAAGACATGTTACTACAGTATGTTTTAACAAGACATGTTACATACAGTATGTTTTAACAAGACATGTTACATATAGTATGTTTCAACAAGACATGTTACTACAGTATGTTTTAACAAGACATGTTACATACAGTATGTTTTAACAAGACATGTTACATACAGTATGTTTTAACAAGACATGTTACATACAGTATGTTTTAACAAGACATGTTACAGTATGTTTTAACAAGACATGTTACAGTATGTTTTAACAAGACATGTTACAGTATGTTTTAACAAGACATGTTACTACAGTATGTTTTAACAAGACATGTTACATACAGTATGTTTTAACAAGACATGTTACATGCAGTATGTTTTAACAAGACATGTTACAGTATGCTTTAACAAGACATGTTACATACAGTATGCTTTAACAAGACATGTTACATACAGTATGTTTCAACAAGACATGTTACAGTATGTTTTAACAAGACATGTTAGATACAGTATGTTTCAACAAGAAATGTTACATACAGTATGTTTTAACAAGACATGTTACATACTGTATGTTTTAACAAGACATGTTACAGTACGTTTTAACAAGACATGTTACATACAGTATGTTTTAACAAGACATGTTACATACAGTATGTTTAAACAAGACATGTTACAGTATGTTTAAACAAGACATGTTACATACAGTATGTTTCAACAAGAGATGTTACAGTATGTTTCAACAAGACATGTTACATACAGTATGTTTTAACAAGACATGTTACATAGAGTATGTTTTAACAAGACATGTTACATACAGTATGTTTTAACAAGACATGTTACATACAGTATGTTTTAACAAGACATGTTACAGTATGTTTCAACAAGACATATTACATACAGTATGTTTCAACAAGACACGTTACAGTATGTTTTAACAAGACATGTTACAGTATGTTTTAACAAGACATGTTACAGTATGTTTCAACAAGACATGTTACAGTATGTTTCAACAAGACATGTTACATACAGTATGTTTCAACAAGACATGTTACATACTGTATGTTTTAACAAGACATGTTACAGTACGTTTCAACAAGACATGTTACATACAGTATGTTTTAACAAGACATGTTACATAGAGTATGTTTTAACAAGACATGTTACAGTACGTTTTAACAAGACATGTTACATACAGTATGTTTTAACAAGACATGTTACATACAGTATGTTTTAACAAGACATGTTACATACAGTATGTTTAAACAAGACATGTTACAGTATGTTTAAACAAGACATGTTACATACAGTATGTTTCAACAAGAGATGTTACAGTATGTTTCAACAAGACATGTTACATACAGTATGTTTTAACAAGACATGTTACATAGAGTATGTTTTAACAAGACATGTTACATACAGTATGTTTTAACAAGACATGTTACATACAGTATGTTTTAACAAGACATGTTACAGTATGTTTCAACAAGACATATTACATACAGTATGTTTCAACAAGAGATGTTACAGTATGTTTTAACAAGACATGTTACATACAGTATGTTTCAACAAGAGATGTTACAGTATGTTTTAACAAGACATGTTACATACAGTATGTTTTAACAAGACATGTTACAGTATGTTTCAACAAGACACGTTACAGTATGTTTTAACAAGACATGTTACAGTATGTTTTAACAAGACATGTTACAGTATGTTTCAACAAGACATGTTACAGTATGTTTCAACAAGACATGTTACATACAGTATGTTTCAACAAGACATGTTACATACAGTATGTTTTAACAAGACATGTTACAGTATGTTTTAACAAGACATGTTACAGTTGTTTTAACAAGACATGCTACATACAGTATGTTTTAACAAGACATGTTACATACAGTATGTTTTAACAAGAGATGTTACATACAGTATGTTTTAACAAGAGATGTTACAGTGTGTTTTAACAAGACATGTTACATACAGTATGTTTCAACAAGACATGTTACAGTATGTTTTAACAAGACATGTTAGATACAGTATGTTTCAACAAGACATGTTACATACAGTATGTTTTAACAAGACATGTTACATACTGTATGTTTTAACAAGACATGTTACAGTACGTTTTAACAAGACATGTTACATACAGTATGTTTTAACAAGACATGTTACATACAGTATGTTTAAACAAGACATGTTACAGTATGTTTAAACAAGACATGTTACATACAGTATGTTTCAACAAGAGATGTTACAGTATGTTTCAACAAGACATGTTACATACAGTATGTTTTAACAAGACATGTTACATAGAGTATGTTTTAACAAGACATGTTACAGTACGTTTTAACAAGACATGTTACATACAGTATGTTTTAACAAGACATGTTACATACAGTATGTTTTAACAAGACATGTTACAGTATGTTTCAACAAGACATATTACATACAGTATGTTTCAACAAGAGATGTTACAGTATGTTTTAACAAGACATGTTACATACAGTATGTTTCAACAAGAGATGTTACAGTATGTTTTAACAAGACATGTTACATACAGTATGTTTTAACAAGACATGTTACAGTATGTTTCAACAAGACACGTTACAGTATGTTTTAACAAGACATGTTACAGTATGTTTTAACAAGACATGTTACAGTATGTTTCAACAAGACATGTTACAGTATGTTTCAACAAGACATGTTACATACAGTATGTTTCAACAAGACATGTTACATACAGTATGTTTTAACAAGACATGTTTCAGTATGTTTTAACAAGACATGTTACAGTATGTTTCAACAAGACATGTTACATACAGTATGTTTCAACAAGACATGTTACATACAGTATGTTTTAACAAGACATGTTACAGTATGTTTTAACAAGACATGTTACAGTTGTTTTAACAAGACATGTTACAGTATGTTTTAACAAGACATGTTACAGTTGTTTTAACAAGACATGCTACATACAGTATGTTTTAACAAGAGATGTTACAGTGTGTTTTAACAAGACATGTTACATACAGTATGTTTCAACAAGACATGTTACAGTATGTTTTAACAAGACATGTTAGATAAAGTATGTTTCAACAAGACATGTTACATACAGTATGTTTTAACAAGACATGTTACATACAGTATGTTTTAACAAGAGATGTTACATACAGTATGTTTTAACAAGAGATGTTACAGTGTGTTTTAACAAGACATGTTACATACAGTATGTTTCAACAAGACATGTTACAGTATGTTTTAACAAGACATGTTAGATACAGTATGTTTCAACAAGACATGTTACATACAGTATGTTTTAACAAGACATGTTACATACTGTATGTTTTAACAAGACATGTTACAGTATGTTTCAACAAGACATATTACATACAGTATGTTTCAACAAGAGATGTTACAGTATGTTTTAACAAGACATGTTACATACAGTATGTTTCAACAAGAGATGTTACAGTATGTTTTAACAAGACATGTTACATACAGTATGTTTTAACAAGACATGTTACAGTATGTTTCAACAAGACACGTTACAGTATGTTTTAACAAGACATGTTACAGTATGTTTTAACAAGACATGTTACAGTATGTTTCAACAAGACATGTTACAGTATGTTTCAACAAGACATGTTACAGTATGTTTCAACAAGACATGTTACAGTATGTTTCAACAAGACATGTTACATACAGTATGTTTCAACAAGACATGTTACATACAGTATGTTTTAACAAGACATGTTACAGTATGTTTTAACAAGACATGTTACAGTATGTTTTAACAAGACATGTTACATACAGTATGTTTTAACAAGAGATGTTACAGTGTGTTTTAACAAGACATGTTACATACAGTATGTTTTAACAAGACATGTTACAGTATGTTTTAACAAGACATGTTACAGTATGTTTTAACAAGACATGTTACATACAGTATGTTTTAACAAGAGATGTTACAGTGTGTTTTAACAAGACACGTTGCATACAGTATGTTTTAACAAGACATGTTACAGTACGTTTTAACAAGACATGTTACATACAGTATGTTTTAACAAGACATGTTACATACAGTATGTTTTAACAAGACATGTTACATACAGTATGTTTAAACAAGACATGTTACAGTATGTTTAAACAAGACATGTTACATACAGTATGTTTCAACAAGAGATGTTACAGTATGTTTCAACAAGACATGTTACATACAGTATGTTTCAACAAGACATTTTACATAGAGTATGTTTTAACAAGACATGTTACAGTACGTTTTAACAAGACATGTTACATACAGTATGTTTTAACAAGACATGTTACATACAGTATGTTTTAACAAGACATGTTACAGTATGTTTTAACAAGACATGTTACAGCATTCGCAAACTTTATCTATTTATTTTACATTTTAGCCCTTTTTCGTGGTACCCAATTGCTAGTAGTTACAACTCCCGTACGGCTCGGGAGAGACGAAGGTTGAAAGTCATGCGTCCTCCGATACACAACCCAACCAAGACACACTGCTTCTTAACACAGCGCGCATCCAACCCGGAAGCCAGCCGCACCAATGTGTCGGAGGAAACACCGTGCACCTGGCAACCTTGGTTAGCGCGCACTACGCCCGGCCCGCCACAGGAGTCGCTGGTATGCGATGAGACAAGGACATCCCTACCGGCCAACCCCTCCCTAACCCGGACGACGCTAGGCCAATTGTGCTGCAAAAAATGCTTTACTAATGATCACTTAAATGGTTTATTAATGTGGGAGTAATGATTAATACATGTTGAACAACTACATTATAAATGGCTTCCGGATGGTTTATAATGGACCCTTAAAATAAAGTGCTACCCAGCTGGGTGTTGTATGTCCTCTCTGTACCTAACCTATATTAAGTGAGGCTGGGTGTTGTATGTCCTCTCTGTACCTAACCTATATTAAGTGAGGTTGGGTGTTGTATGTCCTCTCTGTACCTAACCTATATTAAGTGAGGTTGGGTGTTGTATGTCCTCTCTGTGCGTAACCTATATTAAGTGAGGTTGGGTGTTGTATGCCCTCTCTGTACCTAACCTATATTAAGTGAGGTTGGGTGTTGTATGTCCTCTCTGTACCTAACCTATATTAAGTGAGGTTGGGTGTTGTATGCCCTCTCTGTACCTAACCTATATTAAGTGAGGTTGGGTGTTGTATGTCCTCTCTGTACCTAACCTATATTAAGTTAGGTTGGGTGTTGTATGTCCTCTCTGTACCTAACCTATATTAAGTGAGGTTGGGTGTTGTATGTCCTCTCTGTACCTACCCTATATTAAGTTAGGTAGGGTGTTGTATGTCCTCTCTGTACCTAACCTATATTAAGTGAGGTTGGGTGTTGTATGTCCTCTCTGTACCTACCCTATATTAAGTGAGGTTGGGTGTTGTATGTCCTCTCTGTACCTAACCTATATTTAGTGAGGTTGGGTGTTGTATGTCCTCTCTGTACCTAACCTATATTAAGTGAGGTTGGGTGTTGTATGTCCTCTCTGTACCTACCCTATATTAAGTTAGGTTGGGTGTTGTATGTCCTCTCTGTACCTAACCTATATTAAGTGAGGTTGGGTGTTGTATGCCCTCTCTGTACCTAACCTATATTAAGTGAGGTTGGGTGTTGTATGTCCTCTCTTTTCCTAACCTATATTAAGTGAGGTTGTGACAACGCTGTCACTTTCCTGTAGCCACTGGCCTAGTTGTCACCTGCAGACTACCTGGGATTCGACACACAGCTGTTTGTTTTTTTGACCGAGCAAATAATGGACATTCAATGATAAATGGCGGCCATTATTGAAGTGTCATTTTCCTCTTGGTGTGGCTCCATTCTTACTCCAGTCTCTAAAAGACGGCCTTCTGCAGGTGCTTGTGATATTACAATAGATGCTTCTTCACCACCTACTGTGTTCCTCCACGTTCTGCTTTATGTAATCTAGCCACCTGGACCAACAGCTGTTGATCATTAATATTAATATTACATTTGGTGTTTTGTATCCGGTCACTGTGGCCTAGTTTTTTTTTTTTTTTTTTTGGGGGGGGGGGGGGGGGGGGGGGCGGACGTAAATCATTATTATTCAAATTATTCTTAAATGAAGCCGTAAGTTTATATTTGAATGGCAGCAGAAAGAGTAATTAAAATCTAATTTGCCTTTCAAAACAAGTTTGTCGCCGGAGCCTTCATGTTTGGTTACTTAGTTGTAATGACTGAGTGTGTGTGTGTGTGTGTGTGCTAGTCTGGCCATAAGGAATGAAAATGAGATCAGAGTGGGGAAAATATGCAGGCAATTAACTTTAGATGGAAATGGCTTTCTCCCGGGCGACGATAAACAGCACTTAGTTGCAGAGACATTTACCCCATTAGGTAGCCACCAATTCCTCTCTCTAGAATACCTCTTAGTCTAATCAATGTGGACTGGTTCACAAGGGGGACAAATATTTCCACTCTGAACATTTTTCTTTGGCACTTAAAGCCAAGGATTTTTCTGGAAGTAAGTGTCTTATTTACAAATAATGGAAGGGATACAATGTGGGATGGAGATGGTTTACTGGCTATGGTATAGGTACAGTGCCTTGCGAAAGTATTCGGCCCCCTTGATCTTTGCGACCTTTTGCCACATTTCAGGCTTCAAACATAAAGATATAAAACTGTATTTTTTTGTGAAGAATCAACAATAAGTGGGACACAATCATGAAGTGGAACGACATTTATTGGATATTTCAAACCTTTTTAACAAATCAAAAACTGAAAAATTGGGCGTGCAAAATTATTCAGCCCCCTTAAGTTAATACTTTGTAGCGCCACCTTTTGCTGCGATTACAGCTGTAAATCGCTTGGGGTATGTCTCTATCAGTTTTGCACCTTCTTCCACATGTTTGGTGAGTCTCCCAGGTGGCTTGTGGCAAACTTTTAACAACGCTTTTTATGGATATCTTTAAGAAATGGCTTTCTTCTTGCCACTCTTCCATAAAGGCCATATTTGTGCAATATACGACTGATTGTTGTCCTATGGACAGAGTCTCCCACCTCAGCTGTAGATCTCTGCAGTTCATCCAGAGTGATCATGGGCCTCTTGGCTGCATCTCTGATCAGTCTTCTCCTTGTATGAGCTGAAAGTTTAGAGGGACGGCCAGGTCTTGGTAGATTTGCAGTGGTCTGATACTCCTTCCATTTCAATATTATCATTGCACAGTGCTCCTTGGGATGTTTAAAGCTTGGGAAATCTTTTTGTATCAAAATCCGGCTTTAAACTTCTTCACAACAGTATCTCGGACCTGCCTGGTGTGTTCCTTGTTCTTCATGATGCTCTCTGCGCTTTTAACGGACCTCTGAGACTATCACAGTGCAGGTGCATTTATACAGAGACTTGATTACACACAGGTGGATTGTATTTATCATCATTAGTCATTTAGGTCAACATTGGATCATTCAGAGATCCTCACTGAACTTCTGGAGAGAGTTTGCTGCACTGAAAGTAAAGGGGCTGAATAATTTTGCATGCCCAATTTTTCAGTTTTTGATTTGTTAAAATAGTTTGAAATATCCAATAAATGTCGTTCCACTTCATGATTGTGTCCCACTTGTTGTTGATTCTTCACAAAAAAAATACAGTTTTATATCTTTATGTTTGAAGCCTGAAATGTGGCAAAAAAATTGCAAAGTTCAAGGGGGTCGAATACTTTCGCAAGGCACTGTATCTGTTATTACGCTCATTAACTTTAGACCCTCTGGGTCTAGGAGTGGAACTGCAGATTAAATGGAATGCCATTGTCTAGAGAGTTGTAAATGTTCTGTAGTATTCTAAATGTTCTGCAGTATTCTAAATGTTCCGTAGTATTCTAAATGTTCTGTAGTATCCTATATGTCCTGTAGTATTCTAAATGTCCTGTAGTATTCTAAATGTTCTGTAGTATTCTAAATGTTCTGTAGTATTCTAAATGTTCTGTGGTATTCTAAATGTTCTGTAGTATTCTAAATGTTCTGTAGTATTCTAAATGTTCTGTAGTATTCTAAATGTTCTGTAGTATTCTAAATGTTCTGTAGTATTCTATATGTCCTGTAGTATTCTAAATGTTCTGCAGTTGTCACGGTCTTCCTCCTCTTCATCTGAAGAGGAGAGGCGAGAAGGATCAGAGGACCAATATGCGGCGTGGTATGTGTTTATAGTGAATTTTAATAAAGAGAACACTGAACACTATACAAAAGAGTAACAAAAAACAATCAACCAAATACGACCGTGAAGCTACAAATGAGACTTGTGCTGACACAAGCCACTAACATAGACAATCACCCACAAACAAACAGTGCAACCCAGGCTACCTAAGTATGATTCTCAATCAGAGACAACTAATGACACCTGCCTCTGATTGAGAACCATACTAGGCCGAAACATAGAAATCCCAAATCATAGAAAATCAAACATAGACTGCCCACCCAACTCACGCCCTGACCATACTAAATAAATACAAAACAAAGGAAATAAAGGTCAGAACGTGACAGCACCCCCCCCCGCCCAAAGGTGCGGACTCCGGCTGCAAAACCTTAACCTATAGGGGAGGGTCCGGGTGGGCGTCTGTCCGCGGTGGCGGCTCTGGCGCGGGACGCGGACCCCACTTCACCATTGTCTTAGTCCGCCTCATTGTCCGCCTCCGTGGCTTCCTAACCATGGCAACTCTTCTCAATGGACAGAGGGGCGGCAGCTCGGGACAGAGGGGCGGCAGCTCGGGACAGAGGGGCGGCAGCTCGGGACAGAGGGGCGGCAGCTCGTGACAGGGGGGCGGCAGCTCGGGACAGAGGGGCGGAAGCTCGGGACAGAGGGGCAGGGTCTCGGGACAGAGGGGCAGGGTCTCGGGACAGAGGGGCAGGGGCTCGGGCGCCTCTGGGCTGAGGGGCTCTGGCGCCTCTGGGCTGAGGGGAAACAGCAGCAGCAGCGCCGGACAGGCGGGAGGCTCCGGCAGCTGCGCCGGACAGGCTGGAAGCTCCGGCAGCAGCGCCGGACAGGCGGGAGGCTCCGGCAGCAGCGCCGGACAGACAGGACCACCTGCAGGGAGGAAACAGAGAGACAGCCTGGTGCGTGGGGCTGCCACAGGAACCACCAGGCTGGGGAGACCTTCAGGAGGCTTGGTGTTAGGTGGAGGCACCTGAAGGACCGGGCTGTGGGGGAGCACTGGAGCTCTGGTGCGCACCTTGGCACCACTTCCCCAGGCTGGACAACTACTCTAGCCCGGACCCTCCAGAATGCAGGCACAGGTTGAACCGGGCTGTGGGTAAGCACGGGAGATATAGTGCTTACTAGACGCACCTCTCCCTTAGACTCCACTCCCACATTTGGCCGGCACGAGTGGAGCGCAGACAGAGGACGCACTGCAACCTCCCAGCGCCCCGGAGACACAGTACGCAGAGCCGGCGCAGGATACCCTGGACCAAAACTGCGCACCGGCGACCAGACACGCTGAGCAGGCACCATACACCCTGGCTCGATGCCCACACTCGCATGGCACTTTCGGGGGGCTGCCCTATAGCGCACCGGGCTATGGGCACGTACTGGCGACACTGTGCGCTTAATCGCATGACACGGTGCCTGACCAGTAATGTGCTGCTTATAATAAGCACGAGGAGTGAGCTCAGGTCTGCTACCTGGCTTAGCACCACACCTCGTCTGCCCCCCACAAAACAATTTTGGGGGGCTGCCTCTCGTACCTGGCGCACTGCCGTGCTGCCTCCTCATATCGCCGCCGCTCAGCTTTCGCTGCCTCCAGCTCTGCTTTGGGGGGGTGATATTCCCCAGCCTGTTCCCAGGGTCCCTCTCTGTTCAGTATCTCCTCCCATGTCCAGGAGTCCTGAGATGCCGGCCGCTGTTGTTGCTGCTGCTGCTGCTGTCGTCGCTGTCTCTTACCACGCCGCTTGGTCCTTGGTTGGTGGGTGATTGTCTATGTTAGTGGCTTGTGTCAGCACAGGTCTCATTTGTAGCTTCACGGTCGTATTTGGTTGATTGTTTTTTGTTACTCTTTTTTATATAGTGTTCAGTGTTCTCTTTATTAAAATTCAATATGAACACATACCACATACCATTGGTCCTCTGATCCTTCTCGCCTCTCCTCTTCAGATGAAGAGGAGGAAGACCGTGACAGAATCACCCAACAAACAAACAGTGCAACCCAGGCTACCTAAGTATGATTCTCAGAGACAACTAATGACACCTGCCTCTGATTGAGAACCATACTAGGCCAAAACATAGAAATCCAAAATCATAGAAAATCAAACATAGACTGCCCACCCAACTCACGCCCTGACCATACTAAATAAATACAAAACAAAGGAAATAAAGGTCAGAACGTGACAGCAGTGTTCTAAATGTTCTGTAGTATTCTAAATGTCCTGTCGTATTCTAAATGTTCTGCAGTATTCTAAATGTTCTGTAGTATTCTAAATGTTCTGTAGTATTCTAAATGTTCTGTAGTATTCTAAATGTCCTGTAGTATTCTAAATGTTCTTCAGTATTCTAAATGTTCTGTAGTATTCTAAATGTTCTGCAGTATTCTAAATGTTCTGGAGTATTCTAAATGTCCTGTAGTATTCTAAATGTTCTGCAGTATACTAAATGGTCTGTAGTATTCTAAATGTTCTGTAGTATTCTAAATGTTCTGTAGTATTCTAAATGTTATGTAGTATTCTAAATATTCTGTAGTATTCTAAATGTTCTGTAGTATTCTAAATGTTCTGTAGTATTCTAAATGTTATGTAGTATTCTAAATATTCTGCAGTATTCTAAATGTTCTGCAGTATTCTAAATGTTCTGTAGTATTCTAAATGTTATGTAGTATTCTAAATATTCTGTAGTATTCTAAATGTTCTGCAGTATTCTAAATGTTCTGTAGTATTCTAAATGTTCTGCAGTATTCTAAATGTTCTGTAGTATTCTAAATGTTCTGTAGTATTCTGAATGTTCTGTAGTATTCTAAATGTTCTGCAGGATTCTAAATGTTCTGTAGTATTCTAAATGTTCTGTAGTATTCTGAATGTTCTGTAGTCTTCTAAATGTTCTGCAGGATTCTAAATGTTTCCTTGTTTCAACCGGATTGATCTTCCTCATTCATTGGCTGGAGTGATTATGATTGGTCAGAGGGTTGGGGGGGGGGGGATGTTAGAGGGAGTCTGGTGGGGTGATCATTGATCCAGGGTCCGTAAGGGGGGGGGGGGGGTGATCATTGATCCAGGGTCCGTAAGGATTTAGTCTCACCCATCCATCACTCCCCACTGCCAGGTCCTGGGAATGATTCCTCCTCCCTGCGTGACGGGGAGAGAGGGAGAGAGCAGGTGAGAAGAGAGGGTGAAGACAGAGTGAGTGATTGTAGATTGAGTGCAGGAAAAACTCAGAAGGGTAGAAAAGCCTGAAGTCATAACTTCAGTGTTCCACATAAATGAACATCAGTTCTCCTTTGCTGTTGTTTTGGTCCAGGCTCTCCTCCGGAGGACTGAATGGATCCTTTAAGGACCTTGAGAGTTAATGAATAGGTCTGGCTGGATAAAGATGGCTGGACGGAATGAGGCCCTGTACCGCCTCTGAAGATCCTAATTTAATTAGTGTTGAATCCCCTGTTAAAGACCAGAGCAAAGCCTCCCTTTGATAAAGGTAATTAGATATTGACTATGTTGCTGATCCAATATCATCTCGCTTCATCAAAGGGAACTTCCAGAAGGAGTCATCAATGTAATGTTATGTAGGAGGAGGAGCTGCAGTCCTCCAGTGTGTGTGCACAGTATGTGGTCGGGGTGTTTGTGTGGTCGGGGGGGGAGGGGTGATCGGTGTGGGTGTGTGCCCAGTATGCGTTAATCCATGCCTGTGAGAGTCCCCATAGAGCTCTGGTCAAGAGAAGTACTCTATAGGGAGCAGGGTGCTATTTGGGATACACGGACTGTTCTAACATACTGTACAGTGATGAGAAACTTCACCTGGCCACAGACAGACTGTTATAACGTACAGTACATTGATGAGAAATTTCACCTGGCCACAGACAGACTGTACATTGATGAGAAACTTCACCTGGCCACAGACAGACTGTACAGTGATGAGAAACTTCACCTGGCCACAGACAGACTGTTATAACATACAGTACACTGATGAGAAAGTTCACCTGGCCACAGACAGACTGTACAGTGATGAGAAAGTTCACCTGGCCACAGACAGACTGTTCTAACATACTGTACAGTGATGAGAAAGTTCACCTGGCCACAGACAGACAGTACAGTGATGAGAAAGTTCACCTGGCCACAGACAGACTGTACAGTGATGAGAAAGTTCACCTGGCCACAGACAGACTGTACAGTGATGAGAAACTTCACCTGGCCACAGACAGACTGTACATTGATGAGAAACTTCACCTGGCCACAGACAGACTGCACAGTGATGAGAAACTTCACCTGGCCACAGACATACTGTACAGTGATGAGAAACTTCACCTGGCCACAGACAGACTGTACAGTGATGAGAAACTTCACCTGGCCACAGACAGACTGTACAGTGATGAGAAACTTCACCTGGCCACAGACAGACTGTTATAACATACAGTACACTGATGAGAAAGTTCACCTGGCCACAGACAGCCTGTTATAACAGACTGTACAGTGATGAGAAAGTTCACCTGGCCACAGACAGACTGTACACTGAGGAGAAAGTTCACCTGGCCACAGACAGCCTGTTATAACAGACAGTACCCAGATGAGAAAGTTCACCTGGCCACAGACAGACTGTACACTGAGGAGAAAGTTCACCTGGCCACAGACAGCCTGTTATAACAGACTGTACCCTGATGAGAAAGTTCACCTGGCCACAGACAGCCTGTACAGTGATGAGAAAGTTCACCTGGCCACAGACAGCCTGTTCTAACAGACTGTACCCTGATGAGAAAGTTCACCTTTAACACACACAGCCTGATCTAACAGACAGTACCCTGATGAGAAAGTTCACCTGGCCACAGACAGCCTGTTATAACAGACTGTACCCTGATGAGAAAGTTCACCTTTAACACACACAGCCTGATCTAACAGACAGTACACAGATGAGAAAGTTCACCTGGCCACAGACAGACTGTACAGTGATGAGAAAGTTCACCTGGCCACAGACAGCCTGTTATAAAATACAGTACACTGATGAGAAAGTTCACCTGGCCACAGACAGACTGTACAGTGATGAGAAAGTTCACCTGGCCACAGACAGACTGTACAGTGATGAGAAAGTTCACCTGGCCACAGACAGACTGTACAGTGATGAGAAAGTTCACCTGGCCACAGACAGACTGTTCTAACATACTGTACAGTGATGAGAAAGTTCACCTGGCCACAGACAGACTGTTATAACCGACAGTACCCTGATGAGAAAGTTCACCTGGCCACAGACAGCCTGTTATAACAGACAGTACCCTGATGAGAAAGTTCACCTGGCCACAGACAGACTGTACAGTGATGAGAAAGTTCACCTGGCCACAGACAGACTGTACACTGATGAGAAAGTTCACCTGGCCACAGACAGCCTGTACACTGATGAGAAAGTTCACCTGGCCACAGACAGACAGTACAGTGATGAGAAAGTTCACCTGGCCACAGACAGACTGTACACTGATGAGAAACTTCACCTGGCCACAGACAGACTGTACACTGAGGAGAAAGTTCACCTGGCCACAGACAGACTGTACACTGATGAGAAACTTCACCTGGCCACAGACAGACTGTACACTGAGGAGAAAGTTCACCTGGCCACAGACAGACTGTACAGTGATGAGAAAGTTCACCTGGCCACAGACAGCCTGTTCTAACAGACTGTACCCTGATGAGAAAGTTCACCTGGCCACAGACAGCCTGTTCTAACAGACAGTACCCTGATGAGAAAGTTCACCTTTAACACACACACGGTGTGGCCAGAGGATTCTTAGGAACCGTCTGTGTAGATCTGATGTGAAAATGAAACAGGTGATGTTGCCTGTCAGAGAACGGAGACGGGTGATACTGCTTTCAGGAGCATTACCACTGAGGGGTTGAGTTAGACGCCCTATTGCAGCGATTTCCATTTGAAACCCCTTGGTGAAGTAGGGGCGGCAGGGTAGCCTAGTGGTTAGAGCATTGGACTAGTAACCGAAAGGTTGCAAGTTCAAATCCCCGAGCTGACAAGGTACAAATCTGTCGTTCTGCTCCTGAACAGGCAGTTAACCCACTGTTCCTAGGCTGTCAGTGAAAATAAGAATTTGTTCTTAACCGACTTGCCTGGTTAAAAAAAGGAAATAAAAATGAATAAAAAATTCAAAGTACGTTTCAAAAGAATGCTAACAAAGTTACACAGAGGAGTGTCGTTTTTCAAACTATAGATGAATAAGAGCAGGAAAAATACTCGCAGGAAGACTTATTTTAAAAAAAATGACTAAACATTTTGCTACAGATGCGCTTTTTAATTGGTCCCGACTTCTCACAGAAGGAAAATAATCCCGCGGGATTAAATGTCAATTATGTGGATTATAATGAATGGACTCTGTTGTGGGGTTGATACATTTATTCGTCAGGGTAAATCAAGTCTGACATGTTTTAAGTGGAAATTACAAACTTCAGAATCCGTTTATAACCTTGATTCCACAGACTGTTTGCATTTCCTGCCGCTCTGCTACGTTCTCCTCTACAACAGAGTGACCGTAGGGCGGCGCACTTTGGCCCAGGGTTAGTCCGGGTTTGGCCCAGGGTAGTCAGGCTTTGGCCCAGGGTAGTCCGGGTTTGGCCCAGGGTAGTCAGGCTGTGGCCCAGGGTAGTCAGGGTTTGGCCCAGGGTAGTCAGGCTTTGGCACAGGGTAGTCAGGCTTTGGCCCAGGGTAGTCAGGGTTTGGCCCAGGGTAGTCCGGGTTTGGCCAGGGTAGTCAGGCTTTGGCCCAGGGTAGTCAGGCTTTGGCCCAAGGTAGTCAGGGTTTGGCCCAGGGAAGTCAGGCTTTGTCCCAGGGTAGTCAGGGTTTGGCCCAGGGTAGTTAGGCTGTGGCCCAGGGTAGTCAGGGTTTGGCCCAGGGTAGTCAGGGTTTGGCCCAGGGTAGTCCGGGTTTGGCCCAGGGTAGTCCGTGTTTGGCCCAGGGTAGTCAAATCAAATCAAATCAAATCACATTTATTCATATAGCCCTTCGTACATCAGCTGATATCTCAAAGTGCTGTACAGAAACCCAGCCTAAAACCCCAAACAGCAAGCAATGCAGGTGTAGAAGCACGGTGGCTAGGAAAAACTCCCTAGAAAGGCCAAAACCTAGGAAGAAACCTAGAGAGGAACCAGGCTATGTGGGGTGGCCAGTCCTCTTCTGGCTGTGCCGGGTGGAGATTATAACAGAACATGGCCAAAATGTTCAAATGTTCATAAATGACCAGCAATAATAATAATAAGGCAGAACAGTTGAAACTGGAGCAGCAGCACGGCCAGGTGGACTGGGGACAGCAAGGAGTCATCATGTCAGGTAGTCCTGAGGCATGGTCCTAGGGCTCAGGTCCTCTGAGAGAGAGAAAGAAAGAGAGAAGGAGAGAATTAGAGAACGCACACTCAGATTCACACAGGACACCGAATAGGACAGGAGAAGTTATCCAGATATAACAAACTGACCCTAGCCCCCCGACACATAAACTACTGCAGCATAAATACTGGAGTCTGAGACAGGAGGGGTCAGGAGACACTGTGGACCCATCCAAGGACACCCCGGAGAGGGCCAAACAGGAAGGATATAACCCCACCCACTTTGCCAAAGCACAGCCCCCACACCACTACAGGGATACCTTCAACCACCAACTTACCATCCTGAGACAAGGCTGAGTATAGCCCACAAAGATCTCCTCCATGGCACAATCCAAGGGGTGGCACCAACCCAGACAAGATGACCACATCAGTGAATCAACCCACTCAGGTGACGCACCCCTTCCAGGGACGGCATGAGAGAGCCCCAGTAAGCCAGTGACTCAGCCCCTGTAATAGGGTTAGAGGCAGAGAATCCCAATGGAAAGAGGGGAACCGGCCAGGCAGAGACAGCAAGGGCGGTTCGTTGCTCCAGAGCCTTTCCGTTCACCTTCCCACTCCTGGGCCAGACTACACTCAATCATATGACCCACTGAAGAGATGAGTCTTCAGTAAAGACTTAGTTTGGTTGTGACCGAGTTTGCGTCTCTGACATGGGTAGGCAGACCGTTCCATAAAAATTGAGCTCTATAGGAGAAAGCCCTGCCTCTAGCTGTTTGCTTAGAAATTCTAGGGACAATTAGGAGGCCTGCGTCTTGTGACCGTAGCGTACGTGTAGGTAGGTATGTACGGCAGGACCAAATCAGAGAGATAGGTAGGAGCAAGCCCATGTAATGCTTTGTAGGTTAGCAGTAACACCTTGAAATCAGCCCTTGCTTTGACAGGAAGCCAGTGTAGGGAGGCTAGCACTGGAGTAATATGATCAAATTTTTTGGTTCTAGTCAGGATTCTAGCAGCCGTATTTAGCACTAACTGAAGTTTATTTAGTGCTTTATCCGAGTTGCCAGAAAGTAGAGCATTGCAGTAGTCTAACCTAGAAGTGACAAAAGCATGGATTAATTTTTCTGCATCATTTTTGGACAGAAGGTTTCTGATTTTTGCAACATTACGTAAATGGAAAAAAGCTGTCCTTGAAACAGTCTTGATATGTTCTTCAAAAGAGAGATCAGGGTCCAGAGTAACGCCGAGGTCCTTCACAGTTTTATTTGAGACGACTCTACAACCATTAAGATTAATTGTCAGATTCAACAGAAGATCTCTTTTTTTTCAGGGTTTGTCCCAGGGTAGTCAGGGTTTGGCCCATGGTAGTCAGGGTTTGTCCCAGGGTAGTCAGGGTTTGGCCCATGGTAGTCAGGGTTTGTCCCAGGGTAGTCAGGGTTTGTCCCAGGGTAGTCAGGGTTTGTCCCAGGGTAGTCAGGGTTTGTCCCAGGGTAGTCAGGGTTTGTCCCAGGGTAGTCAGGGTTTGTCCCAGGGTAGTCAGGGTTTGTCCCAGGGTAGTCAGGGTTTGTCCCAGGGTAGTCAGGGTTTGGCCCAGGGTAGTCAGGGTTTGGCCCAGGGTAGTCAGGGTTTGTCCCAGGGTAGTCAGGGTTTGGCCCAGGGTAGTCAGGGTTTGTCCCAGGGTAGTCAGGGTTTGTCCCGGGGTAGTCAGGGTTTGTCCCGGGGTAGTCAGGGTTTGTCCCAGGGTAGTCAGGGTTTGTCCCAGGGTAGTCCGTGTTTGGCCCAGGGTAGTCCGTGTTTGGCCCGGGGTAGTCAGGGTTTGGCCCAGGGTAGTCAGGGTTTGTCCCAGGGTATTGAGGGTTTGGCCCAGGGTAGTCCGTGTTTGGCCCGGGGTAGTCAGGGTTTGGCCCAGGGTAGTCAGGGTTTGTCCCAGGGTAGTCAGGGTTTGGCCCAGGGTAGTCCGTGTTTGGCCCGGGGTAGGCCGTGTTTGGCCGGGGAAGGCCGTCATTGTAAATACGAATTTGTTCTTAACTGACTTGCCTAGTTATATAAATGTTAAATAAAAAATCTAACTTAAAATTACATTAGGATTTACAGCGCATTCGGAAAGTATTCAGACCCTTTGAATATTTCCACACTTTGTTAATTAAGTTACAGCCATATTCTAAAATTGATTTAAAAAAATCCCATCATCAATCTACATCTACAATACAATAATCCCATAATGACAAAGCAAATTTTTTTTTTATATATATTTTTTTTACATTTGGCAAATATATTGCAAATAAAAATGGAAATATCACATTTACTTAATTAAGTATTCAGACACTTTACTCAGTACTTTGTTGACGCACCTTTTGTCAGTGATTACAGTCTCGAGTCTTCTTGGGCATGACGTTCCAAGCTTGGCACAACTGTATTTGAGGAGTTTCTGCCATTCTTCTCTGAAGATCCTCTTAAGCTCTGTCAGGTTGGATGGGAAGCGTTGCTGCAGAGCTATTTTCAGGTTTCTCCAGAGATGTTTGATCGGGTTCAATTCCGGGCTCTGACTGGGCCACTAAAGAACATTCAGAGACATGTTGCGGAGATGGTTGTGTTTCTGGAATGTTCGACCACAGAAGAACTATGGAGCTCTGTCAGAGTGACCACCAGGTTTTTTGTCACCTCCCTGACCAAGGCCCTTCTCCCCTGATTGCTCAGTTTGGCCGGGTGGCCAGCTCTAGGAAGTCTTGGTGGTTACAAACTTCCATTTAAGAATGATGTAGACCACTGTGTTCTCGGGGACCTTCAATGCTGCAGAAATGTTTTGGTGCCCTTCCCCAGATCTGTGCCTTGACAAAATCCTGTCTCTGAGCTCTACAGACAATTCCTTCGACCTCATGGCTTGGTTATTTCTCTGACATGCACTGGCGTCTGTGGGACCTTTATATAGACAGGTTTGTACCTTTCCAAATCATGTCCAATCATTTGAATTTACCACATGTGAACTCCAATCAAGTTGTAGAAACATCTCAAGGATGATGAATGGAAACTGCTCAATTTATAGTCTCATAGAAAAGGGTCTAAAAAGTTATGCAAATAAGATATTTTTTTATTTTTTATTTTTTCACACATTTGCAAATATTTCTAAAAACCAGTTCACTTTTTCATTATGGGGTATTGTGATGTCATTATGGGGTATTGTGATGTCATTATGGGGTATTGTGATGTCGTGATGGGGTATTGTGATGTCATTATGGGGTATTGTGATGTCATTATGGGGTATTGTGATGTCATTGTGGGGTATTGTGATGTCATTGTGGGGTATTGTGATGTCATGATGGGGTATTGTGATGTCATTATGGGGCATTGTGATGTCATTATGGGGTATTGTGATGTCGTGATGGGGTATTGTGATGTCATTATGGGGTATTGTGATGTCATTATGGGGTATTGTGATGTCATTATGGGGTATTGTGATGTCATTGTGGGGTATTGTGATGTCATTGTGGGGTATTGTGATGTCATGATGGGGTATTGTGATGTCATTATGGGGCATTGTGATGTCATTATGGGGTATTGTGATGTCGTGATGGGGTATTGTGATGTCATTATGGGGTATTGTGATGTCATTATGGGGTATTGTGATGTCATTATGGGGTATTGTGATGTCGTGATGGGGTATTGTGATGTCATTGTGGGGTATTGTGATGTCGTGATGGGGTATTGTGATGTCATTATGTGGTATTGTGATGTTGTGATGGGGTATTGTGATGTCATTATGGGGTATTTACATTAGAGTGAATTGGAGTTACCAAGCATTAGTGTATTTGTTAGCAACAGACACATGGTTGTTGTATTCAAAGGCTTTCAGTAGTATGAAAACAAACAGCCTGTCTATGAAAACAGACAGCCTGTCTATGAAAACAGACAGCCTGTCTATGAAAACAGACAGCATGTCTATGAAAACAAACAGCCTGTTTATGAAAACAAACAGCCTGTCTATGAAAACAAACAGCCTGCCTATGAAAACAAACAGCCTGTCTATGAAAACAGATAGCCTGTCTATGACGAATGCAGAGATGAGTGCAGATAGTGAATACAGAAAATCCTCTCTGTGGCTGTCGTCAATCTGTGATTGTGGGTCCGTGGTGACCCTGTAGCGTGTAGGAATGTACACACACACGCACACACACACACAACCGTGACCTCTGTAGTCCTCACACGCCAATCTCCTGTCTATAAACACAGACGACCGTCACCTTTGACCTCACACGGCTAAATCACAGACCCCTCAGACACTCAGATAGATTGTTTACCTAAGCGGTTTTAGTGAACTGGCTTCCATGGTAGGCTGTGTTTCTGTTTTATCATGGAAAGTGGTCTCCCTGTAAATATGGCTTGGAGGAAAGCATTGTTAGCGTCTCTGTGATACTAGTTGGTTGGCCAAGTACTCAGGGCACAGCAACAGTCTAGCTCAAAAAGAGACAGAGAGAGAGGGGGAGAAGACAGAATAGACTGAGACAGAGACAGAATAGACCGAGACAGAGACAGAATAGACCGAGACAGGTGGAGAGAGAGAATAGACAGAGACAGAAAGAGAGAGAGAGAAGACAGAATAGACCGAGACAGGTGGAGAGAGAGCATAGACCAAGAGAGAAGACAGAAAGAGAGAGAGAGAAGACAGAATAGACCGAGGCAGGTGGAGAGAGAGCATAGACCAAGAGAGAAGACAGAATAGACTGAAACAGTTGGAGAGAGAGAAGAGACCAAGAGAGAAGACAGAAAGAGAGAGAGACAGAGCTACAGACATACGCAGCGTGAGCTCTTGAGTTATTTTTAGGTAAACACTCAAATCTAAAAATAATTCAACTCTATTCAATCAGAATATTTAAAAAGTTACATTGAGCCTCAAATTAAGACGTTTTGACGTCTAGTTAGCTAGCCAGAAAAGAATGAAGCTGGAACAAACCTAGCAAGGGAAGTTAATGTAACTACATCAAACGACCAAACTGAGTGAGTAAACCACAAAGGAGCACGGACTCTAACGTTAAACGTATCTTCTGTTTAGCTGTTTTTTTTTTAGCTAGCTAGCAACAGCAGCAGAAAAACAAAACTGGTTGCCATGGCAACGGTGCAGCAGATCCCACAGGCACCATGCCCCTACTGTACTAAAAGCGAAGCCAGAAAACCTTTTCGCAGACCTCCACAAAAACGGTGATGTGAGGTAACTCATCTCCAGCCAATTGAAAAACCCTATTTTAATAGTTATTGTTGAATTGGGGGTGTTTATCTAATTTAGCATTTTACAAGAATAAAGTCCTTGGTCTGAAGAGCAGAAACCCAGACTTCCTGAAAGAAAATGATGTTGGTATTGAAGTAGTACAGGAAACATAGTCCAGAGGTAACGTTTCCACTAGCTGTCCACTAGGTCATAGGGATATAATAGTACCATCCAGCAAATTAAAAATAATCACACAGGGCAGAGACTCAGGGCAGGGCAGAGACTCAGGGCAGGGCAGAGACTCAGGGCAGGGCAGAGACTCAGGACAGGGCAGAGACTCAGGGCAGGGCAGGGACTCAGGACAGGGCAGAGACTCAGGACAGGGCAGAGACTCAGGACAGGGCAGAGACTCAGGGCAGGGACTCAGGGCAGGGCAGAGACTCAGGACAGGGCAGAGACTCAGGGCAGGGCATGGACTCAGGACAGGGCAGAGACTCAGGACAGGGCAGAGACTCAGGACAGGGCAGAGACTCAGGACAGGGCAGAGACTCGGGACAGGGCAGAGACTCGGGACAGGGCAGAGACTCGGAACAGGGCAGAGACTCAGGACAGGGCAGAGACTCAGGACAGGGTCTAGACTCAGGACAGGGTCTAGACTCAGGACAGGGCAGAGACTCAGGACAGGGTCTAGACTCAGGACAGGGTCTAGACTCAGGACAGGGCAGAGACTCAGGGCAGGGCAGAGACTCAGGGGGAATGCTAATATGGTTTAAATCTGAACTACTTAAATCAATTGAATTGATCAAAACAGGAGAATTCTTTATCTTAAGAGATAAAAACGTCTTCCTCTGTGCAACATGCACCCCCCCCCCTCAGAGTCACCCAACTTCAATGAAGAGTTTCTCCATTCTAGAGGGGGAAATTAGTCACTTTCAGGCCCAAGGCAACGTCCTGGTCTGTGGAGACCTGAATGCTAGAACAGCAGAAGAACCAGACACGAACACCTACCAGGAGGCAACAACCTTTCCCTCCCCACATAGAGACAGGAAGCAACAACCTTTCCCTCCCCACACACAGACAGGAAGCAACAACCTTTCCCTCCCCACACACAGACAGGAAGCAACAACCTTTCCCTCCCCACATAGAGACAGGAAGCAACAACCTTTCCCTCCCCACATAGAGACAGGAAGCAACAACCTTTCCCTCCCCACATAGAGACAGGAAGCAACAACCTTTCCCTCCCCACATAGAGACAGGAAGCAACAACCTTTCCCTCCCCACATACAGACAGGAAGCAACAACCTTTCCCTCCCCACATACAGACAGGAAGCAACAACCTTTCCCTCCCCACACATAGTCAATGGTAGGCTGAGAGGGGACTCTTTAGGTAGGTTCACCTACAGCTCTGTGGAACACTGGGTCTGTACATAGTCAATGGTAGGCTGAGAGGGGACTCTTTAGGTAGGTACACCTACAGCTCTGTGGAACACTGGGTCTGTACATAGTCAATGGTAGGCTGAGAGGGGACTCTTTAGGTAGGTACACCTACAGCTCTGTGGAACACTGGGTCTGTACATAGTCAATGGTAGGCTGAGAGGGGACTCTTTTGGTAGGTACACCTACAGCTCTGTGGAACACTGGGTCTGTACATAGTCAATGGTAGGCTGAGAGGGGACTCTTTAGGTAGGGACACCTACAGCTCTGTGGAACACTGGGTCTGTACATAGTCAATGGTAGGCTGAGAGGGGACTCTTTAGGTAGGGACACCTAAAGCTCTGTGGAACACTGGGTCTGTACATAGTCAATGGTAGGCTGAGAGGGGACTCTTTTGGTCGGTACACCTACAGCTCATCTCTTGGCAGCAGTACTGTAGACTGCTTTGCCACCAACCTCAACCCCGAGTCTCTCAGAGTCTTCACAGTCAGCCCACTAACACCTCTGTCAAACCACAGTAAATCTGAGAGGAGCCGAACCCAACCATGACACACCACGGTCCAATAAATGACATGGTACTAAACAGGCCTATAGATGGAATGCAATCTACCAAAAAAGCAATTAGTCGCCAAAAAATACAATCTCTCCTGGACAACTTTTTAGCCTTAACATTCTCCTGCAGCAACGAAGGTGTAAATTTGGCCGTTTGGAACGTAAACTTTAAATTTGACAAATTAGCCTCCTTGGTTAATCTAAAGAAAGAAAGAAACAAACCAAAAAGAACAGATCATGAAAATGGTTTGGTAATAATTGGAGAAAATAATTGAGAAAAATATATTTCACGAACAACACAGAGAACCAGAGATCTGTAACGATGTGCGCTGAGAGTCAGGAAGCAAGTTCAGGGACTGTTTTAATCAATAACCGAAACACGAACAACGCACAGACAGGAAGCTGAAACAGAAACAATGACATCTGTGGGAGGAACTAAAGGGAGGGACATATATAGGGAAGGAACCAAAGGGAGAGACATATATAGGGAAGGAACCAAAGGGAAGGACATATATAGGGAAGGAACCAAAGAGAGAGACATATATAGGGAAGGAACCAAAGGGAAGGACATATATAGGGAAGGAACCAAAGGGAGTGACATATATATAGAAGGAACCAAAGGGAGAGACATATATAGGGAAGGAACCAAAGGGAGTGACATATATAGGGAAGGAACCAAAGGGAGTGACAAAAATAGGGAAGGAACCAAAGGGAGAGACATATATATATAGAAGGAACCAAAGGGAGAGACATGTATAGGGAAGGAACCACAGGGAGTGACATATATAGGGCAGGTAATCAGGGAGGTGATGGAGTCCAGGTGAGTCTGATGACAAGCAGGTGCGCATAACGATGCTGAAAGGTGTGTGCCATAACGAGCAGTCTGGTGACCTCGTGACATGTCCATAACATACGGGGAAACACTGGGGCAATACAAACACATCCTAAAAACAAAACAGGAACAGTACGTTGGAAATCACATGGATGGAATTGAGGAATCCATAGAACCAAACCCCTTCTGGGAGAATTAGAATGAATTAAACAAACCACATCATGAGGAATCGAGGAATCCATAGAACCAAACCCCTTCTGGGAGAATTAGTATAAATTAAACCAACCACATCATGAGGAATTGGCGATATAAAATGGTGATGTGGTGAAATCACTTTGAAAACCTCTACAGCGATATAACAAAGAGCCCAGAAAAACAAGACATATAAGAACAATTACCAATACTTGAATCAGCAGTCAAAGACAAACATAATTATGTGGATATCCCAATTAGAGAACAATGATTATTTGAAAAACAATACACTCTCCAACCCAAAAAGATCTATGGCGCTGATGGTATTTAAAGTGAAAATATCAAATATACAGACCACAAATTTCAATTGGCTATACTCAAACTCTTCAACATTATCTTCACTCCAGGGATTTTCCCCGATATTTGAACCAAGGATTGATCACACCGATCTTTAAACATGAAGACAAATTTGACCCAGATAATTACAGGGGAATTTCCATTAACAGCAAGTTTGGGAAAATTCTCTGCATTATCATAAATATCAGACTACATAATTACTCCTCAGTATCATCAATATCAGACTACACAATTTCTCTACAGTATCATCAATATCAGACTACATCATTTCTCTATTATCATCAATATCAGACTACATCATTTCCCTGCATTATCATCAATATCAGACTACATAATTTCTCTGCATTATCATCAATATCAGACTACATCATTTCCATGCATTATCATCAATATCAATCTACATAATTTCCCTGCATTATCATCAATATCAGACTACATCATTTCCCTGCATTATCATCAATATCAGACTACATCATTTATCATCAATATCAGACTACATAATTTCTCTGCATTATCATCAATATCAATCTACATAATTTCTCTGCATTATCATCAATATCAATCTACATAATTTCTCTGCATTATCATCAATATCAATCTACATAATTGCTCTGCATTATCATCAATATCAGACTACATCATTTATCATCAATATCAGACTACATCATTTATCATCAATATCAGACTACATCATTTATCATCAATATCAGACTACATAATTTCTCTGCATTATCATCAATATCAGACTACATCATTTACTCGATGAACACGACGTTCTGAGCAAAAGACAAATTGGATTTTTAACAAACTAGCGCACAACAGACCACATTACCCTCCACACTCTGACAATCAAGCCAACCACAACAAAGGCAAAATGTACTCATAATTTGTAGACTTCAAGAAAGCATTTGGTTCAACTTGGCACAAGGGTTTTTTTTAAATAAACTAATAGAAAGTGGTATTGGATGGAAAAAATATGATGTTATTAAATCAATGTACACTAAAAACAAGCAAACATAAAATTGGCAAAAAGCAAACAGACTTCTTCTCTCAGGGATGTGGAGTGAAACAGGGCTGTCCAATAAGTCCAACACTATTTAACATCTACATTAATTACTTGGCAAAAACATTGGAAGAATCAGCAGCACCTGGTTTCACCCTAAACAACACTGATATCATGTGTCTGCTGTACGCATATGACCTGGTGCTGCTGTCTCCCACTATGGAGGGTCTGCTGTCTCCCACTAAGGAGGGTCTGCTGTCTCCCTCTAAGGAGGGTCTGCTGTCTCCCACTAAGGAGGGTCTGCTGTCTCCCACTAAGGAGGGTCTGCTGTCTCCCACTACGGAGGGTCTGCTGTCTCCCACTAAGGAGGGTCTGCTGTCTCCCACTAAGGAGGGTCTGCTGTCTCCCACTAAGGAGGGTCTGCTGTCTCCCACTAAGGAGGGTCTGCTGTCTCCCACTAAGGTGGGTCTGCTGTCTCCCACTACGGAGGGTCTGCTGTCTCCCACTAAGGAGGGTCTGCTGTCTCCCACTAAGGAGGGTCTGCTGTCTCCCACTAAGGAGGGTCTGCTGTCTCCCACTACGGAGGGTCTGCTGTCTCCCACTACGGAGGGTCTGCTGTCTCCCACTAAGGAGGGTCTGCTGTCTCCCACTAAGGAGGGTCTGCTGTCTCCCACTAAGGAGGGTCTGCTGTCTCCCACTAAGGAGGGTCTGCTGTCTCCCACTAAGGAGGGTCTGCTGTCTCCCACTAAGGAGGGTCTGCTGTCTCCCACTACGGAGGGTCTGCTGTCTCCCACTAAGGAGGGTCTGCTGTCTCCCACTACGGAGGGTCTGCTGTAGACACATGACCTGGTGCTGCTGTCTCCCACTAAGATGGGTCTGCTGTCTCCCACTAAGGAGGGTCTGTTGTCTCCCACTAAGGAGGGTCTGCTGTCTCCCACTGAGGAGGGTCTGCTGTCTCCCACTACGGAGGGTCTGCTGTCTCCCACTGAGGAGGGTCTGCTGTCTCCCACTACGGAGGGTCTGCTGTCTCCCACTAAGGAGGGTCTGCTGTCTCCCACTAAGGAGGGTCTGCTGTCTCCCACTACGGAGGGTCTGCTGTCTCCCACTAAGGAGGGTCTGCTGTCTCCCACTAAGGAGGGTCTGCTGTCTCCCACTAAGGAGGGTCTGCTGTCTCCCACTAAGGAGGGTCTGCTGTCTCCCACTAAGGAGGGTCTGCTGTCTCCCACTACGGAGGGTCTGCTGTCTCCCACTAAGGAGGGTCTGCTGTCTCCCACTAAGGAGGGTCTGCTGTCTCCCACTAAGGAGGGTCTGCTGTCTCCCACTAAGGAGGGTCTGCTGTCTCCCACTACGGAGGGTCTGCTGTCTCCCACTACGGAGGGTCTGCTGTCTCCCACTAAGGAGGGTCTGCTGTCTCCCACTAAGGAGGGTCTGCTGTCTCCCACTAAGGAGGGTCTGCTGTCTCCCACTAAGGAGGGTCTGCTGTCTCCCACTAAGGAGGGTCTGCTGTCTCCCACTAAGGAGGGTCTGCTGTCTCCCCACTAAGGAGAGTCTGCTGTCTCCCACTAAGGAGGGTCTGCTGTCTCCCACTAAGGAGGGTCTGCTGTCTCCCACTACGGAGGGTCTGCTGTCTCCCACTAAGGAGGGTCTGCTGTCTCCCACTACGGAGGGTCTGCTGTCTCCCACTACGGAGGTTCTGCTGTCTCCCACTAAGGAGGGTCTGCTGTCTCCCACTAAGGAGGGTCTGCTGTCTCCCACTAAGGAGGGTCTGCTGTAGACACATGACCTGGTGCTGCTGTCTCCCACTACGGAGGGTCTGCTGTCTCCCACTACGGAGGGTCTGCTGTCTCCCACTAAGGAGGGTCTGCTGTCTCCCACTAAGGAGGGTCTGCTGTCTCCCACTAAGGAGGGTCTGCTGTCTCCCACTAAGGAGGGTCTGCTGTCTCCCACTAAGATGGGTCTGCTGTCTCCCACTAAGGAGGGTCTGCTGTCTCCCACTAAGGAGGGTCTGCTGTCTCCCACTAAGATGGGTCTGCTGTCTCCCACTAAGGAGGGTCTGCTGTCTCCCACTGAGGAGGGTCTGCTGTCTCCCACTAAGGAGGGTCTGCTGTCTCCCACTAAGGAGAGTCTGCTGTCTCCCACTAAGGAGGGTCTGCTGTCTCCCTCTAAGGAGGGTCTGCTGTCTCCCACTAAGGAGGGTCTGCTGTCTCCCACTAAGGAGGGTCTGCTGTAGACACATGACCTGGTGCTGCTGTCTCCCACTAAGGAGGGTCTGCTGTCTCCCACTAAGGAGGGTCTGCTGTCTCCCACTAAGGAGGGTCTGCTGTCTCCCACTAAGGAGGGTCTGCTGTCTCCCACTACGGAGGGTCTGCTGTCTCCCACTACGGAGGGTCTGCTGTCTCCCACTAAGGAGGGTCTGCTGTCTCCCACTAAGGAGGGTCTGCTGTCTCCCACTAAGGAGGGTCTGCTGTCTCCCACTAAGGAGGGTCTGCTGTAGACACATGACCTGGTGCTGCTGTCTCCCACTAAGGAGGGTCTGCTGTCTCCCACTAAGGAGGGTCTGCTGTCTCCCACTAAGGAGGGTCTGCTGTCTCCCACTACGGAGGGTCTGCTGTCTCCCTCTAAGGAGGGTCTGCTGTCTCCCACTAAGGAGGGTCTGCTGTCTCCCACTAAGGCGGAGTTACAGCAGCACCTAGATCATCTTCTTGACCGTTAACCACAGGTTCTGTCTTGGCTCTGACCGTTAACCACAGGTTCTGTCTTGGCTCTGACCGTTAACCACAGGTTCTGTCAGTCCTGGGCTCTGACTGTTAACCACAGGTTCTGTCAGACCTGGGCTCTGACCGTTAACCACAGGTTCTGTCAGACCTGAGCTCTGACTGTTAACCGCAAGTTCTGTCAGACCAGGGCTCTGACCGTTAACCACAGGTTCTGTCTGGGCTCTGACTGTTAACCGCAAGTTCTGTCAGACCAGGGCTCTGACCGTTAACCACAGGTTCTGTCAGACCTGGGCTCTGACCGTTAATCACAGGTTCTGTCAGACCTGGGCTCTGACCGTTAATCACAGGTTCTGTCTTGGCTCTGACCGTTAATCACAGGTTCTGTCAGACCTGGGCTCTGACCGTTAACCACAGGTTCTGTCTGAACTGGGCTCTGACCGTTAACCACAGGTTCTGTCAGACCTGAGCTCTGACTGTTAACCGCAAGTTCTGTCAGACCAGGGCTCTGACCGTTAACCACAGGTTCTGTCTGGGCTCTGACTGTTAACCGCAAGTTCTGTCAGACCAGGGCTCTGACCGTTAACCACAGGTTCTGTCAGACCTGGGCTCTGACCGTTAATCACAGGTTCTGTCAGACCTGGGCTCTGACCGTTAACCACAGGTTCTGTCAGACCTGGACTCTGACCGTTAACCACAGGTTCTGTCTGGGCTCTGACTGTTAACCGCAAGTTCTGTCAGACCAGGGCTCTGACCGTTAATCACAGGTTCTGTCTTGGCTCTGACCGTTAATCACAGGTTCTGTCAGACCTGGGCTCTGACCGTTAACCACAGGTTCTGTCAGACCTGGACTCTGACCGTTAATCACAGGTTCTGTCTTGGCTCTGACCGTTAACCACAGGTTCTGCCAGAACTGGGCTCTGACTGTTAATCTAAAATGTATATTTAACGATATTCCAATATAAATGTCAGGAAATAAGGATGACAAATATAAATTCTATTTGGACACAGTTCAATTAGAACACAACGGAAACGACACGTATCTAGGACTTAATATCAGCAACTCGGGTCGCTTTCACATGGCTGTGAACGAGATGAGAGACAAAGCAAGAAGAGCATTCTATGCCATTAAATGGAACATAAAAACCTAAATGTCCAGTCAGTTATAGAACCAATTGCTCTACAAGGCAGTGAAGTATGGGGTCCAATCTCTAGTAATGAATTCACCAAATGGGACAAACATACAATTGAAATACTGCTTGCAGAGTTTTGCCAGACTGTGTTGCAAGTGCAAAGAAAATCTCCAAATAACGCATGTAGAGCAGAATTGGGCCAATACCCCCTCCTCATTCAAATAGAGAAAAGAGACATCACATTTTACAACCACAAGTGACCCCAAAACATTCCATCACACAGCTCTAGAATGTCAAGAGATGAAACAAGAGAAGAGTCCCCTCAGCCAGCTGGTTCTGAGGCTCAGTTCACCAACCCAAACCAACCCCATAGTGCCTCAGGACATCACTCAGAAAATCTGGCCCAACCAAATCATCACAAGGCTAAAATAAAAATATATCACCTTTTGGAAAGACACCACGACTTCAATGCTATTTGTCTCGAAACACACAGTACATGGTGGCAGACTATCTGACCACTGTGACTGATAGAAAACTGAGAAAAACACAGACGAGGTACAGACTCAATCAATCTGACTATAGAGCCCAGAGAGGACAGGCTGAGCTCACTCTCATAGGTAGAGACAGAGCTGCTATTTCCTATTACACTGTGACAAACATTCAGAAATAAGAGAATTTACATTTACATTTACATTTAAGTCATTTAGCAGACGCTCTTATCCAGAGCGACTTACAAGTTAATTTTTTACCTTTTTTTTTTTATTTTTTAACCAGGCAAGTCAGTTAAGAACACATTCTTATTTTTCAATGACGGCCTGGGAACAGTGGGTTAACTGCCTGTTCAGGGGCAGAACGACAGATTTGTACCTTGTCGGCTCGGGGGTTTGAACTCACAACCTTGCGGTTACTAGTCCAACGCTCTAACCACTAGGCTACCCTGATCATTCACAAAATGATCAGTCAGTACATATATGAGAAGTAAGAAGAAAATATCTAATATTTATTGGGTGAAATCCAAAATGGCGGCAGCCAAATATGTGTCCTCCTGCCACAACCTGAGGGACAGCAAGTGAAGAATGCAATGTAATGTCGATAATATTTCCCATGTAGTTTTGTTTTGTCTTTCATACCAGGTCATGTGTCTTCTCAGTCACGTTGACACTAGTCTACTACTATTGATTTAATGTATTGTTGTTCTGATTAATATTGCTGTTGTCGTTGCTGTTATTGGTAATCCCATGTCCACTACTACTATTATTATTGATGTTTTATTGTTGTTGTAGTTGCTGTTAATGGTAATCCCATGTCCATTATTGATGTCTTATTGATGTTGGTCCCACCATTGGTTTTATATGTAGACAATGTAATTGAACCCTCCATGTCATTAAAGTCTACTGAATTGAATTGAGAGAGAAAGAGAGAGACAGAGAGACAGAGAGACGGAGAGGGGGAGAGAGAGAGAGAGAGAGACGGAGAGAGAGAGAGAGAGAGAGAGACAGAGAAAGAGAGAGACAGAGAGACAGAGAGACGGAGAGGGGGAGAGAGAGAGAGAGACGGAGAGAGAGAGAGAGAGACAGAGAGAGAGAGAGAGAGAGAGAGAGATGAGAGAGAATAGACAGAACGAGAGAGAGAGATGAGAGAGAGAATAGACAGAACGAGAGAGAGAGGATAGACAGAACGAGAGAGAGAATAGACAGAGAGAGAGAGAGAGAGGATAGACAGAACGAGAGAGAGAATAGACAGAGAGAGAGAGAGAGAGAGATGAGAGAGAGAGAGAATAGAGAAAGACAACAAGCCCTGAAAGGAGGCCACACAGACACACACACTGAGACAAACACACACACGGTGGGTGTGTGACAGTAGACTGATCTGGACCCATCTCCCAGGGTAAATCATTTGAAGCGCCTCTCAGCTGAGAACAACCATCTCTCTCTCCGTGCCAGGGTGATTTGTGCTGCATATTACCAGGCGGATATAGCCCACTTTTGCTTTCTTCTTTCTTTTATCCCCCTCTCTTCTCCCTCTCTTCTCCCTCTGTTCTCCCTCTCTTATCCCTCTGCCTCTGTGCTCCTTCTCTTCTCCCTCTCTTCTCCCTCTGTTCTCCCTCTCTTCTCCCTCTCTTCTCCCTCTGTTCTCCCTCTCTTCTCCCTCTCTTCTCCCTCTGTTCTCTCTCTGTTCTCCCTCTGTTCTGCCTCTCTTATCCCTCTGTTCTCCCTCTCTTCTCCCTCTCTTCTCTCTCTGTTCTCCCTCTCTTATCCCTCTCTTCCCCCTCTCTTCTCTCTCTGTTCTCCCTCTCTTCTCCCTCTGTTCTCCCTCTCTTCTCCCTCTCTTCTCTCTGTTCTCCCTCTCTTATCCCTCTCTTCCCCCTCTCTTCTCTCTCTGTTCTCCCTCTCTTCTCCCTCTCTTCCCCCTCTCTTCTCTCTCTGTTCTCCCTCTCTTCTCCCTCTGTTCTCCCTCTCTTCTCCCTCTCTTCTCCCTCTCTTCTCCCTCTGTTCTCCCTCTCTTCTCCCTCTCTTCTCCCTCTGTTATCTCTCTGTTCTCTCTCTGTTCTCCCTCTCTTATCCCTCTGTTCTCCCTCTCTTCTCCCTCTCGTCTCTCTCTGTTCTCCCTCTCTTATCCCTCTCTTCCCCCTCTCTTCTCTCTCTGTTCTCCCTCTCTTCTCCCTCTGTTCTCCCTCTCTTCTCCCTCTCTTCTCTCTCTGTTCTCCCTCTCTTATCCCTCTCTTCCCCCTCTCTTCTCTCTCTGATCTCCCTCTCTTCTCCCTCTCTTCCCCCTCTCTTCTCTCTCTGTTCTCCCTCTCTTCTCCCTCTGTTCTCCCTCTGTTCTCCCTCTCTTCTCCCTCTCTTCTCCCTCTGTTCTCCCTCTCTTCTCCCTCTCTTCTCCCTCTGTTCTCTCTCTGTTCTCTCTCTGTTCTCCCTCTGTTCTCCCTCTGTTCTCCCTCTGTTCTCTCTTTCTTCTCCCTCTCTTCTCCCTCTGTTCCCCCTCTATTCTCCCTCTCTTCTTCCTCTGTTCTCCCTCTCTTATCCCTCTGTTCTCCCTCTCTTATCCCTCTGTTCTCCCTCTGTTCTCCCTCTCTTATCCCTCTGTTCTCCCTCTCTTCTCCCTCTCTTCTCTCTCTGTTCTCCCTCTCTTATTCCTCTCTTCCCCCTCTCTTCTCTCTCTGTTCTCCCTCTCTTCTCCCTCTGTTCTCCCTCTCCTCTCCCTCTCTTCTCTCTCTGTTCTCCCTCTCTTATCCCTCTCTTCCCCCTCTCTTCTCTCTCTGTTCTCCCTCTCTTCTCCCTCTCTTCCCCCTCTCTTCTCCCTCTGTTCTCCCTCTGTTCTCCCTCTGTTCTCTCTTTCTTCTCCCTCTCTTCTCCCTCTGTTCCCCCTCTATTCTCCCTCTCTTCTCCCTCTGTTCTCTCTCTGTTCTCTCTCTGTTCTCCTTCTGTTCTCCCTCTGTTCTCCCTCTGTTCTCTTTTCTTCTCCCTCTCTTCTCCCTCTGTTCCCCCTCTATTCCCCCTCTCTTCTCCCTCTGTTCTCCCTCTGTTCTCGCTCTCTTCTCCCTCTCTTATCCCTCTGTTCTCCCTCTGTTCTCCCTCTCTTCTCTCTCTGTTCTCCCTCTGTTCTCCCTCTGTTCTCCCTCTCTTATCTCTCTGTTCCCCCTCTCTTCTCCCTATGTTCTCCCTCTCTTATCCCTCTGTTCTCCCTCTCTTCTCCCTCTCTTCTCCCTTTGTTCTCCCTCTCTTCTCCCTCTCTTCTCTCTCTGTTCTCCCTCTGTTCTCCCTCTGTTCTCCCTCTCTTATCTCTCTGTTCCCCCTCTCTTCTCCCTCTGTTCCCCCTCTATTCTCCCTCTCTTCTTCCTCTGTTCTCCCTCTGTTCTCCCTCTGTTCTCCCTCTCTTCTCCCTCTCTTATCCCTCTGTTCTCCCTCTGTTCTCCCTCTCTTCTCTCTCTGTTCTCCCTCTGTTCTCCCTCTGTTCTCCCTCTCTTCTCTCTCTGTTCTCCCTCTGTTCTCCCTCTCTTATCCCTCTCTTATCCCTCTGTTCTCCCTCTGTTCTCCCTCTGTTCTCCCTCTGTTCTCCCTCTGTTCTCCCTCTGTTCTCCCTCTCTTCTCCCTATGTTCTCCCTCTCTTATCCCTCTCTTCTCCCTCTCTTCTCCCTTTGTTCTCCCTCTCTTCTCCCTCTGTTCTCCCTCTGTTCTCCCTCTGTTCTCCCTCTGTTCTCCCTCTGTTCTCCCTCTCTTATCTCTCTGTTCCCCCTCTCTTCTCCCTCTGTTCCCCCTCTCTTCTTCCTCTGTTCTACCTCTGTTCTCCCTCTCTCCTCCCTCTCTTATCCCTCTGTTCTCCCTCTGTTCTCCCTCTCTTCTCTCTCTGTTCTCCCTCTGTTCTCCCTCTGTTCTCCCTCTCTTATCCCTCTGTTCTCCCTCTCTTCTCCCTCTCTTCTCCCTTTGTTCTCCCTCTGTTCTCCCTCTGTTCTCTCTCTGTTCTCCCTCTGTTCTCCCTCTGTTCTCCCTCTCTTCTCTCTCTGTTCCCCCTCTCTTCTCCCTCTGTTCTCCCTCTCTTATCCCTCTGTTCTCCCTCTCTTCTCCCTCTCTTCTCTCTCTGTTCTCCCTCTGTTCTCCCTCTCTTCTCTCTATGTTCTCCCTCTCTTCTCCCTCTGTTCTCCCTCTGTTCTCCCTCTCTTCTCCCTCTGTTCTCCCTCTCTTATCCATCTGTTCTCCCTCTCTTATCCCACTGTTCTCCCTCTGTTCTCCCTCTCTTCTCTCTATGTTCTCCCTCTGTTCTCCCTCTCTTCTCCCTCTCTTCTCCCTCTCTTCTCCCTCTCTTCTCCCTCTGTTCTCACTCTCTTCTCCCTCTGTTCTCACTCTCTTCTCTCTCTGTTCTCTCTCTGTTCTCCCTCTGTTCTCCCTCTCTTATCCCTCTCTTATCCCTCTGTTCTCCTTCTCTTATCCCTCTGTTCTCCCTCTGTTCTACCTCTCTTCTCCCTCTCTTCTCCCTCTCTTCTCCCTCTCTTCTCCCTCACTTCTCCCTCTCTTCCCCCTCTCTTCTCCCTCTCTTCTCCCTCTCTTCTCCCTCTGTTCTCCCTCTGTTCTCCCTCTCTTCTCCCTCTCTTCTCCCTCTCTTCTCCCTCTGTTCTCACTCTGTTCTCCCTCTGTTCTCCCTCTGTTCTCCCTCTCTTCTCCATCTCTTCTCCATCTCTTCTCCATCTCTTCTCCCTCTCTTCTCCCTCTCTGTTCTCTATCCTCAGGTTTTACACGACGTTGGTCTTCTCCCTCTCTGTTCTCCATCCTCAGGGTGTAAAGGACACTGGTCTTCTACCTCTCTGTTCTCTATCTTACGGTGTCAAGGACAGTGGTCTTCTCCCTCTCTGTTCTCTATCCTCAGGGTGTAAAGGATGGTGGTCTTCTCCCTCTCTGTTCTCTATCCTCAGGGTGTAAAGGACAGTGGTCTTCTCCCTCTCTGTTCTCTATCCTCAGGGTGTAAAGGACAGTGGTCTTCTCCCTCTCTGTGCTCTATCCTCAGGGTATAAAGGACACTGGTCTTCTACCTCTCTGTTCTCTATCTTTCACGGTGTAAAGGACACTGGTCTTCTCCCTCTCTGTTCTCTATCATCAGGGTGTAAAGGACAGTGGTCTTCTCCCTCTCTGTTCTCTACTGTAACATCTTTCTGGCAGGCGGTGTCCTCAAGGTGTAAAGGACGGTGGTCTTCTCCCTCTCTGTTCTCTACTGTAACATCTTTCTGGCAGGCGGTGTCCTCAAGGTGTAAAGGATGGTGATCTTCTCCCTC
>NW_027014802.1:62500-115000 GCF_036934945.1 Oncorhynchus masou masou | reverse complement strand
ATGAAGGGGCTTCTCAGACCATCTACTAGTTACACAGATGAAGGGGCTTCTCAAATCATCTACTAGTTACACAGATGAAGGGGCTTCTCAGATCATCTACTAGTTACACAGATGAAGGGGCTTCTCAGATCATCTACTAGTTACTCAGATGAAGGGGCTTCTCAGATCATCTACTAGTGACACAGATGAAGGGGCTTCTCAGATCATCTACTAGTTACTCAGATGAAGGGGCTTCTCAGACCATCTACTAGTTACACAGATGAAGGGGCTTCTCAGATCATCTACTAGTTGCACAGATGAAGGGGCTTCTCAGATCATCTACTAGTTGCACAGATGAAGGGGCTTCTCAGATCATCTACTAGTTACTCAGATGAAGGGGCTTCTCAGACCATCTACTAGTTACACAGATGAAGGGGCTTCTCAAATCATCTACTAGTTACACAGATGAAGGGGCTTCTCAGATCATCTACTAGTTACACAGATGAAGGGGCTTCTCAGATCATCTACTAGTTACTCAGATGAAGGGGCTTCTCAGATCATCTACTAGTGACACAGATGAAGGGGCTTCTCAGACCATCTACTAGTTACACAGATGAAGGGGCTTCTCAGATCATCTATTAGTGACACAGATGAAGGGGCTTCTCAGACCATCTACTAGTTACTCAGATGAAGGGGCTTCTCAGATCATCTACTAGTTACTCAGATGAAGGGGCTTCTCAGAGCATCTACTAGTTACTCAGATGAAGGGGCTTCTCAGATCATCTACTAGTTACTCAGATGAAGGGGCTTCTCAGAGCATCTACTAGTTACTCAGATGAAGGGGCTTCTCAGATCATCTACTAGTTACTCAGATGAAGGGGCTTCTCAGATCATCTACTAGTTACACAGACGAAGGGGCTTCTCAGATCATCTACTAGTTACTCAGATGAAGGGGCTTCTCAGATCATCTACTAGTTACACAGACGAAGGGGCTTCTCAGATCATCTACTAGTTATACAGATGAAGGGGCTTCTCAGATCATCTACTAGTGACACAGATGAAGGGGCTTCTCAGATCATCTACTAGTTACACAGACGAAGGGGCTTCTCAGATCATCTACTAGTTACTCAGATGAAGGGGCTTCTCAGATCATCTACTAGTTACACAGACGAAGGGGCTTCTCAGATCATCTACTAGTGATAGATGAAGGGGCTTCTCAGATCATCTACTAGTTACACAGACGAAGGGGCTTCTCAGATCATCTACTAGTGATAGATGAAGGGGCTTCTCAGATCATCTACTAGTGACACAGACGAAGGGGCTTCTCAGATCATCTACTAGTGATAGATGAAGGGGCTTCTCAGATCATCTACTAGTGACACAGATGAAGGGGCTTCTCAGATCATCTACTAGTTACACAGACGAAGGGGCTTCTCAGATCATCTACTAGTTACTCAGATGAAGGGGCTTCTCAGATCATCTACTAGTGACACAGACGAAGGGGCTTCTCAGATCATCTACTAGTGACACAGATGAAGGGGCTTCTCAGATCATCTACTAGTTACACAGACGAAGGGGCTTCTCAGATCATCTACTAGTTACTCAGATGAAGGGGCTTCTCAGATCATCTACTAGTGACACAGACGAAGGGGCTTCTCAGATCATCTACTAGTGACACAGATGAAGGGGCTTCTCAGATCATCTACTAGTTCCACAGATGAAGGGGCTTCTCAGAGCATCTACTAGTGACACAGATGAAGGGGCTTCTCACATCATCTACTAGTTACACAGATGAAGGGGCTTCTCAGATCATCTACTAGTTACACAGACGAAGGGGCTTCTCAGATCATCTACTAGTTACTCAGACGAAGGGGCTTCTCAGATCATCTACTAGTTACACAGACGAAGGGGCTTCTCAGATCATCTAGCCAACTCTCTGGCCGTTATCAGGGCAGCCCACACCACACAACACACACAATCAATTAAATCTGCCTAATATGCTGGAGCGAGAAAACAAGGTAATTGATGTGCTTGGGTACCAAATTAAAGATTCCATGCACTGGAAGCCCTCGGGGGGGAAAAACTGGAAAATAAAATGTTTTAAAGGAAATTGCTTTGTTTTCAAACGAAAAGTGGAGGTGCTCTTCAGAATGTGACAGAATCTATTTGAGGAAGAGGTGTAATTATTCTAGCCTGTATGCCATGATGGATAGGGTATGGTTGCTATCTCCTCTCACAACAAAACATGGGCCCCCTGGATTCCGTAGAGTTTCATCATTCATGTATGATCATAAGAGAGAGAGGATGAAGCTACAGGGAATGACTGACATCGCTTTACCTCTTCCTCTATGTACCTTCTACGTAATGTTACAGTATATTGGATTGTCAAGACCTGATCCATGATCATAAGAGAGAGAGGATGAAGCTACGGCGAATGTCTGAACCCTTCTCATCACTGTGTATGGCCAGGATAGGACAGGAGAGAGGGTGAAGGTACAGGACAGGAGAGGAGAGAGGATGAAGGTACAGGACAGGAGAGGAGAGAGGATGAAGGTACAGGATAGGACAGGAGAGGAGAGAGGATGAAGGTACAGGATAGGACAGGAGAGGGGGTGAAGGTACAGGACAGGAGAGAGGATGAAGGTACAGGATAGGACAGGAGAGAGGATGAAGGTACAGGATAGGACAGGAGAGAGGGTGAAGGTACATGATAGGACAGGAGTGAGGATGAAGGTACAGGATAGGACAGGAGAGAGGGTGAAGGTACAGGATAGGACAGGCGAGAGGGTGAAGGTACAGGACAGGAGAGAGGATTAAGGTACAGGATAGGACAGGAGAGAGGGTGAAGGTACAGAATAGGACAGGAGAGAGGATGAAGGTACAGGATAGGACAGGAGAGAGGATGAAGGTACAGGATAGGACAGGAGAGAGGGTGAAGGTACAGGACAGGAGAGAGGATGAAGGTACAGGATAGGACAGGAGAGAAGGTGAAGGTACAGGACAGGACAGGAGAGAGGGTGAAGATACAGGAATAGGACAGGAGAGAGGGTGAAGATACAGGAATAGGACAGGAGAGAGGGTGAAGGTACAGGATAGGACAGGAGAGAGGATGAAGGTACAGGATAGGACAGGAGAGAGGATGAAGGTACAGGATAGGACAGGAGAGAGGGTGAAGGTACAGGATAGGACAGGAGAGAGGGTGAAGGTACAGGATAGGACAGGAGAGAGGATGAAGGTACAGTATAGGACAGGAGAGAGGATGAAGTTACAGGATAGGACAGGAGAGAGGGTGAAGGTACAGGATAGGACAGGAGAGAGGATGAAGGTACAGTATAGGACAGGAGAGAGGAGGAAGGTACAGGATAGGAGAGAGGATGAAGGTACAGGATAGGACAGGAGAGAAGGTGAAGGTACAGGACAGGACAGGAGAGAGGGTGAAGATACAGGAATAGGACAGGAGAGAGGGTGAAGATACAGGAATAGGACAGGAGAGAGGGTGAAGGTACAGGATAGGACAGGAGAGAGGATGAAGGTACAGGATAGGACAGGAGAGAGGATGAAGGTACAGGATAGGACAGGAGAGAGGATGAAGGTACAGGATAGGACAGGAGAGAGGATGAAGGTACAGGATAGGACAGGAGAGAGGGTGAAGGTACAGGATAGGACAGGAGAGAGGGTGAAGGTACAGGATAGGACAGGAGAGAGGATGAAGGTACAGTACAGGACAGGAGAGAGGATGAAGTTACAGGATAGGACAGGAGAGAGGGTGAAGGTACAGGATAGGACAGGAGAGAGGATGAAGGTACAGTATAGGACAGGAGAGAGGAGGAAGGTACAGGATAGGACAGGAGAGAGGTTGAAGGTATAGGACAGGAGAGGAGAGAGGATGAAGGTACAGGACAGGAGAGGAGAGAGGATGAAGGTACAGGATAGGACAGGACAGAGGATGAAGGTACAGGACAGGAGAGGAGAGAGGATGAAGGTACAGGATAGGACAGGACAGAGGATGAAGGTACAGGACAGGAGAGGAGAGAGGATGAAGGTACAGGATAGGACAGGAGAGGAGAGAGGATGAAGTTACAGGATAGGACAGGAGAGGGGGTGAAGGTACAGGACAGGAGAGAGGATGAAGGTACAGGATAGGACAGGAGAGAGGATGAAGGTACAGGATAGGACAGGAGAGAGGGTGAAGGTACATGATAGGACAGGAGAGAGGATGAAGGTACAGGATAGGACAGGAGAGAGGGTGAAGGTACAGGATAGGACAGGTGAGAGGGTGAAGGTACAGGACAGGAGAGAGGATTAAGGTACAGGATAGGACAGGAGAGAGGATTAAGGTACAGGATAGGACAGGAGAGAGGGTGAAGGTACAGGATAGGACAGGAGAGAGGGTGAAGGTACAGGACAGGAGAGAGGATGAAGGTACAGGATAGGACAGGAGAGAGGATGAAGGTACAGGATAGGACAGGAGGGAGGGTGAAGGTATAGGACAGGAGAGAGGATGAAGGTACAGGATAGGCCAGGAGAGAAGGTGAAGGTACAGGACAGGACAGGAGAGAGGGTGAAGATACAGGAATAGGACAGGAGAGAGGGTGAAGGTACAGGATAGGACAGGAGAGAGGATGAAGGTACAGGATAGGACAGGAGAGAGGATGAAGGTACAGGATAGGACAGGAGAGAGGGTGAAGGTACAGGATAGGACAGGAGAGAGGATGAAGGTACAGTATAGGACAGGAGTGAGGATGAAGGTACAGGATAGGACAGGAGAGAGGGTGAAGGTACAGGATAGGACAGGAGAGAGGATGAAGGTACAGTATAGGACAGGAGAGAGGATGAAGGTACAGAATAGGACAGGAGAGAGGATGAAGGTACAGGATAGGACAGGAGAGAGGATGAAGGTACAGGATAGGACAGGAGAGAGGATGAAGGTACAGGATAGGACAGGAGAGAGGATGAAGGTACAGGATAGGACAGGAGAGAAGGTAAAGGTACAGGATAGGACAGGACAGGAGAGAGGATGAAGGTACAAGATAGGACAGGAGAGAGGGTGAAGGTACAGGATAGGACAGGAGAGAGGGTGAAGGTACAGGATAGGACAGGAGAGAGGATGAAGGTACAGGATAGGACAGGAGAGAGGATGAAGGTACAGGATAGGACAGGAGAGAGGGTGAAGGTACAGGATAGGACTGGAGAAAAGATGAAGGTACAGGATAGGACAGGAGAGAGGATGAAGGTACAGGATAGGACAGGAGAGAGGATGAAAGTACAGGATAGGACAGGAGAGAGGATGGAGGTACAGGATAGGACAAGAGAGAGGATGAAGGTACAGGATAGGACAGGAGAGAGGGTGAAAGTACATGATAGGACAGGAGAGAGAGTGAAGGTACAGGATAGGACAGGAGAGAGGATGAAGGTACAGGATAGGCCAGGAGAGAGGATGAAGTTACAGGACAGGACAGGAGAGAGGATGAAGGTACAGGATAGGACAGGAGAGAGGGTGAAGGTACAGGATAGGACAGGAGAGAGGATGAAGGTACAGGATAGGACAGGAGAGAGGATGAAGGTACAGGACAGGACAGGAGAGAGGATGAAGGTACAGGATAGGACAGGAGAGAGGGTGAAGGTACAGGATAGGACAGGAGAGAGGATGAAGGTACAGGATAGGACAGGAGAGAAGATGAAGGTACAGGATAGGACAGGAGAGAGGATGAAGGTACAGGATAGGACAGGAGAGAGGGTGAAGGTACAGGATAGGACAGGTGAGAGGGTGAAGGTACAGGACAGGAGAGAGGATTAAGGTACAGGATAGGACAGGAGAGAGGATTAAGGTACAGGATAGGACAGGAGAGAGGGTGAAGGTACAGGATAGGACAGGAGAGAGGGTGAAGGTACAGGACAGGAGAGAGGATGAAGGTACAGGATAGGACAGGAGAGAGGATGAAGGTACAGGATAGGACAGGAGGGAGGGTGAAGGTATAGGACAGGAGAGAGGATGAAGGTACAGGATAGGCCAGGAGAGAAGGTGAAGGTACAGGACAGGACAGGAGAGAGGGTGAAGATACAGGAATAGGACAGGAGAGAGGGTGAAGGTACAGGATAGGACAGGAGAGAGGATGAAGGTACAGGATAGGACAGGAGAGAGGATGAAGGTACAGGATAGGACAGGAGAGAGGGTGAAGGTACAGGATAGGACAGGAGAGAGGATGAAGGTACAGTATAGGACAGGAGTGAGGATGAAGGTACAGGATAGGACAGGAGAGAGGGTGAAGGTACAGGATAGGACAGGAGAGAGGATGAAGGTACAGTATAGGACAGGAGAGAGGATGAAGGTACAGAATAGGACAGGAGAGAGGATGAAGGTACAGGATAGGACAGGAGAGAGGATGAAGGTACAGGATAGGACAGGAGAGAGGATGAAGGTACAGGATAGGACAGGAGAGAGGATGAAGGTACAGGATAGGACAGGAGAGAAGGTAAAGGTACAGGATAGGACAGGACAGGAGAGAGGATGAAGGTACAAGATAGGACAGGAGAGAGGGTGAAGGTACAGGATAGGACAGGAGAGAGGGTGAAGGTACAGGATAGGACAGGAGAGAGGATGAAGGTACAGGATAGGACAGGAGAGAGGATGAAGGTACAGGATAGGACAGGAGAGAGGGTGAAGGTACAGGATAGGACTGGAGAAAAGATGAAGGTACAGGATAGGACAGGAGAGAGGATGAAGGTACAGGATAGGACAGGAGAGAGGATGAAAGTACAGGATAGGACAGGAGAGAGGATGGAGGTACAGGATAGGACAAGAGAGAGGATGAAGGTACAGGATAGGACAGGAGAGAGGGTGAAAGTACATGATAGGACAGGAGAGAGAGTGAAGGTACAGGATAGGACAGGAGAGAGGATGAAGGTACAGGATAGGCCAGGAGAGAGGATGAAGTTACAGGACAGGACAGGAGAGAGGATGAAGGTACAGGATAGGACAGGAGAGAGGGTGAAGGTACAGGATAGGACAGGAGAGAGGATGAAGGTACAGGATAGGACAGGAGAGAGGATGAAGGTACAGGACAGGACAGGAGAGAGGATGAAGGTACAGGATAGGACAGGAGAGAGGGTGAAGGTACAGGATAGGACAGGAGAGAGGATGAAGGTACAGGATAGGACAGGAGAGAAGATGAAGGTACAGGATAGGACAGGAGAGAGGATGAAGGTACAGGATAGGACAGGAGAGAGGATGAAAGTACAGGATAGGACAGGAGAGAGGATGGAGGTACAGGATAGGACAAGAGAGAGGATGAAGGTACAGGATAGGACAGGAGAGAGGGTGAAAGTACATGACAGGACAGGAGAGAGAGTGAAGGTACAGGATAGGACAGGAGAGAGGATGAAGGTACAGGATAGGCCAGGAGAGAGGATGAAGGTACAGGACAGGACAGGAGAGAGGATGAAGGTACAGGATAGGACAGGAGAGAGGGTGAAGGTACAGGATAGGACAGGAGAGAGGATGAAGGTACAGGATAGGACAGGAGAGAGGATGAAGGTACAGGACAGGACAGGAGAGAGGATGAAGGTACAGGATAGGACAGGAGAGAGGATGAAGGTACAGGATAGGACAGGAGAGAGAGGGATGCAGGTACAGGATAGGACAAGAGAGAGGATGAAGGTACAGGATAGGACAGGAGAGAGGGTGAAGGTACATGATAGGACAGGAGAGAGAGTGAAGGTACAGGATAGGACAGGAGAGAGGATAAAGGTACAGGATAGGACAGGAGAGAGGATGAAGGTACAGGACAGGACAGGAGAGAGGATGAAGGTACAGGATAGGACAGGAGAGAGGGTGAAGGTACAGGATAGGACAGGAGAGAGGGTGAAGGTACAGGATAGGACAGGAGAGAGGATGAAGGTACAGGATAGGACAGGAGAGAGGATGAAGGTACAGGATAGGACAGGAGAGAGGATGAAGGTACAGGATAGGACAGGAGAGAGGGTGAAGGTACAGGATAGGACAGGTGAGAGGGTGAAGGTACAGGACAGGAGAGAGGATTAAGGTACAGGATAGGACAGGAGAGAGGATTAAGGTACAGGATAGGACAGGAGAGAGGGTGAAGGTACAGGATAGGACAGGAGAGAGGGTGAAGGTACAGGACAGGAGAGAGGATGAAGGTACAGGATAGGACAGGAGAGAGGATGAAGGTACAGGATAGGACAGGAGGGAGGGTGAAGGTATAGGACAGGAGAGAGGATGAAGGTACAGGATAGGCCAGGAGAGAAGGTGAAGGTACAGGACAGGACAGGAGAGAGGGTGAAGATACAGGAATAGGACAGGAGAGAGGGTGAAGGTACAGGATAGAACAGGAGAGAGGATGAAGGTACAGGATAGGACAGGAGAGAGGATGAAGGTACAGGATAGGACAGGAGAGAGGGTGAAGGTACAGGATAGGACAGGAGAGAGGATGAAGGTACAGTATAGGACAGGAGTGAGGATGAAGGTACAGGATAGGACAGGAGAGAGGGTGAAGGTACAGGATAGGACAGGAGAGAGGATGAAGGTACAGTATAGGACAGGTGAGAGGATGAAGGTACAGAATAGGACAGGAGAGAGGATGAAGGTACAGGATAGGACAGGAGAGAGGATGAAGGTACAGGATAGGACAGGAGAGAGGATGAAGGTACAGGATAGGACAGGAGAGAGGATGAAGGTACAGGATAGGACAGGAGAGAAGGTGAAGGTACAGGATAGGACAGGACAGGAGAGAGGATGAAGGTACAAGATAGGACAGGAGAGAGGGTGAAGGTACAGGATAGGACAGGAGAGAGGGTGAAGGTACAGGATAGGACAGGAGAGAGGATGAAGGTACAGGATAGGACAGGAGAGAGGATGAAGGTACAGGATAGGACAGGAGAGAGGGTGAAGGTACAGGATAGGACAGGAGAAAAGATGAAGGTACAGGATAGGACAGGAGAGAGGATGAAGGTACAGGATAGGACAGGAGAGAGAGAGGATGCAGGTACAGGATAGGACAAGAGAGAGGATGAAGGTACAGGATAGGACAGGAGAGAGGGTGAAGGTACATGATAGGACAGGAGAGAGAGTGAAGGTACAGGATAGGACAGGAGAGAGGATAAAGGTACAGGATAGGACAGGAGAGAGGATGAAGGTACAGGACAGGACAGGAGAGAGGATGAAGGTACAGGATAGGACAGGAGAGAGGGTGAAGGTACAGGATAGGACAGGAGAGAGGGTGAAGGTACAGGATAGGACAGGAGAGAGGATGAAGGTACAGGATAGGACAGGAGAGAGGATGAAGGTACAGGATAGGACAGGAGAGAGGATGAAGGTACAGGATAGGACAGGAGAGAGGGTGAAGGTACAGGATAGGACAGGTGAGAGGGTGAAGGTACAGGACAGGAGAGAGGATTAAGGTACAGGATAGGACAGGAGAGAGGATTAAGGTACAGGATAGGACAGGAGAGAGGGTGAAGGTACAGGATAGGACAGGAGAGAGGGTGAAGGTACAGGACAGGAGAGAGGATGAAGGTACAGGATAGGACAGGAGAGAGGATGAAGGTACAGGATAGGACAGGAGGGAGGGTGAAGGTATAGGACAGGAGAGAGGATGAAGGTACAGGATAGGCCAGGAGAGAAGGTGAAGGTACAGGACAGGACAGGAGAGAGGGTGAAGATACAGGAATAGGACAGGAGATAGGGTGAAGGTACAGGATAGAACAGGAGAGAGGATGAAGGTACAGGATAGGACAGGAGAGAGGATGAAGGTACAGGATAGGACAGGAGAGAGGGTGAAGGTACAGGATAGGACAGGAGAGAGGATGAAGGTACAGTATAGGACAGGAGTGAGGATGAAGGTACAGGATAGGACAGGAGAGAGGGTGAAGGTACAGGATAGGACAGGAGAGAGGATGAAGGTACAGTATAGGACAGGTGAGAGGATGAAGGTACAGAATAGGACAGGAGAGAGGATGAAGGTACAGGATAGGACAGGAGAGAGGATGAAGGTACAGGATAGGACAGGAGAGAGGATGAAGGTACAGGATAGGACAGGAGAGAGGATGAAGGTACAGGATAGGACAGGAGAGAAGGTGAAGGTACAGGATAGGACAGGACAGGAGAGAGGATGAAGGTACAAGATAGGACAGGAGAGAGGGTGAAGGTACAGGATAGGACAGGAGAGAGGGTGAAGGTACAGGATAGGACAGGAGAGAGGATGAAGGTACAGGATAGGACAGGAGAGAGGATGAAGGTACAGGATAGGACAGGAGAGAGGGTGAAGGTACAGGATAGGACAGGAGAAAAGATGAAGGTACAGGATAGGACAGGAGAGAGGATGAAGGTACAGGATAGGACAGGAGAGAGGATGAAAGTACAGGATAGGACAGGAGAGAGGATGGAGGTACAGGATAGGACAAGAGAGAGGATGAAGGTACAGGATAGGACAGGAGAGAGGGTGAAAGTACATGATAGGACAGGAGAGAGGGTGAAGGTACAGAATAGGACAGGAGAGAGGATGAAGGTACAGGACAGGACAGGAGAGAGGATGAAGGTACAGGATAGGACAGGAGAGAGGGTGAAGGTACAGGATAGGACAGGAGAGAGGATGAAGGTACAGGATAGGACAGGAGAGAAGATGAAGGTACAGGATAGGACAGGAGAGAGGATGAAGGTACAGGATAGGACAGGAGAGAGGATGAAAGTACAGGATAGGACAGGAGAGAGGATGGAGGTACAGGATAGGACAAGAGAGAGGATGAAGGTACAGGATAGGACAGGAGAGAGGGTGAAAGTACATGACAGGACAGGAGAGATAGTGAAGGTACAGGATAGGACAGGAGAGAGGATGAAGGTACAGGATAGGCCAGGAGAGAGGATGAAGGTACAGGACAGGACAGGAGAGAGGATGAAGGTACAGGATAGGACAGGAGAGAGGGTGAAGGTACAGGATAGGACAGGAGAGAGGATGAAGGTACAGGATAGGACAGGAGAGAGGATGAAGGTACAGGACAGGACAGGAGAGAGGATGAAGGTACAGGATAGGACAGGAGAGAGGATGAAGGTACAGGATAGGACAGGAGAGAGAGAGGATGCAGGTACAGGATAGGACAAGAGAGAGGATGAAGGTACAGGATAGGACAGGAGAGAGGGTGAAGGTACATGATAGGACAGGAGAGAGAGTGAAGGTACAGGATAGGACAGGAGAGAGGATAAAGGTACAGGATAGGACAGGAGAGAGGATGAAGGTACAGGACAGGACAGGAGAGAGGATGAAGGTACAGGATAGGACAGGAGAGAGGGTGAAGGTACAGGATAGGACAGGAGAGAGGGTGAAGGTACAGGATAGGACAGGAGAGAGGATGAAGGTACAGGATAGGACAGGAGAGAGGATGAAGGTACAGGATAGGACAGGAGAGAGGATGAAGGTACAGGATAGGACAGGAGAGAGGGTGAAGGTACAGGATAGGACAGGTGAGAGGGTGAAGGTACAGGACAGGAGAGAGGATTAAGGTACAGGATAGGACAGGAGAGAGGATTAAGGTACAGGATAGGACAGGAGAGAGGGTGAAGGTACAGGATAGGACAGGAGAGAGGGTGAAGGTACAGGACAGGAGAGAGGATGAAGGTACAGGATAGGACAGGAGAGAGGATGAAGGTACAGGATAGGACAGGAGGGAGGGTGAAGGTATAGGACAGGAGAGAGGATGAAGGTACAGGATAGGCCAGGAGAGAAGGTGAAGGTACAGGACAGGACAGGAGAGAGGGTGAAGATACAGGAATAGGACAGGAGAGAGGGTGAAGGTACAGGATAGAACAGGAGAGAGGATGAAGGTACAGGATAGGACAGGAGAGAGGATGAAGGTACAGGATAGGACAGGAGAGAGGGTGAAGGTACAGGATAGGACAGGAGAGAGGATGAAGGTACAGTATAGGACAGGAGTGAGGATGAAGGTACAGGATAGGACAGGAGAGAGGGTGAAGGTACAGGATAGGACAGGAGAGAGGATGAAGGTACAGTATAGGACAGGTGAGAGGATGAAGGTACAGAATAGGACAGGAGAGAGGATGAAGGTACAGGATAGGACAGGAGAGAGGATGAAGGTACAGGATAGGACAGGAGAGAGGATGAAGGTACAGGATAGGACAGGAGAGAGGATGAAGGTACAGGATAGGACAGGAGAGAAGGTGAAGGTACAGGATAGGACAGGACAGGAGAGAGGATGAAGGTACAAGATAGGACAGGAGAGAGGGTGAAGGTACAGGATAGGACAGGAGAGAGGGTGAAGGTACAGGATAGGACAGGAGAGAGGATGAAGGTACAGGATAGGACAGGAGAGAGGATGAAGGTACAGGATAGGACAGGAGAGAGGGTGAAGGTACAGGATAGGACAGGAGAAAAGATGAAGGTACAGGATAGGACAGGAGAGAGGATGAAGGTACAGGATAGGACAGGAGAGAGGATGAAAGTACAGGATAGGACAGGAGAGAGGATGGAGGTACAGGATAGGACAAGAGAGAGGATGAAGGTACAGGATAGGACAGGAGAGAGGGTGAAAGTACATGATAGGACAGGAGAGAGAGTGAAGGTACAGGATAGGACAGGAGAGAGGATGAAGGTACAGGATAGGCCAGGAGAGAGGATGAAGGTACAGGACAGGACAGGAGAGAGGATGAAGGTACAGGATAGGACAGGAGAGAGGGTGAAGGTACAGGATAGGACAGGAGAGAGGATGAAGGTACAGGATAGGACAGGAGAGAGGATGAAGGTACAGGACAGGACAGGAGAGAGGATGAAGGTACAGGATAGGACAGGAGAGAGGGTGAAGGTACATGATAGGACAGGAGAGAGGATGAAGGTACAGGATAGGACAGGAGAGAAGATGAAGGTACAGGATAGGACAGGAGAGAGGATGAAGGTACAGGATAGGACAGGAGAGAGGATGAAAGTACAGGATAGGACAGGAGAGAGGATGGAGGTACAGGATAGGACAAGAGAGAGGATGAAGGTACAGGATAGGACAGGAGAGAGGGTGAAAGTACATGATAGGACAGGAGAGAGAGTGAAGGTACAGGATAGGACAGGAGAGAGGATGAAGGTACAGGATAGGCCAGGAGAGAGGATGAAGGTACAGGACAGGACAGGAGAGAGGATGAAGGTACAGGATAGGACAGGAGAGAGGGTGAAGGTACAGGATAGGACAGGAGAGAGGATGAAGGTACAGGATAGGACAAGAGAGAGGATGAAGGTACAGGACAGGACAGGAGAGAGGATGAAGGTACAGGATAGGACAGGAGAGAGGATGAAGGTACAGGATAGGACAGGAGAGAGAGAGGATGCAGGTACAGGATAGGACAAGAGAGAGGATGAAGGTACAGGATAGGACAGGAGAGAGGGTGAAGGTACATGATAGGACAGGAGAGAGAGTGAAGGTACAGGATAGGACAGGAGAGAGGATAAAGGTACAGGATAGGACATGAGAGAGGATGAAGGTACAGGACAGGACAGGAGAGAGGATGAAGGTACAGGATAGGACAGGAGAGAGGGTGAAGGTACAGGATAGGACAGGAGAGAGGGTGAAGGTACAGGATAGGACAGGAGAGAGGATGAAGGTACAGGATAGGACAGGAGAGAGGATGAAGGTACAGGACAGGACATGAGAGAGGATGAAGGTACAGGATAGGACAGGAGAGAGGGTGAAGGTACAGGATAGGACAGGACAGAGGATGAAGGTACAGGACAGGACAGGAGAGAGGATGAAGGTACAGGACTAGGACAGGAGAGAGGGTGAAGGTACAGGATAGGACAGGAGAGAGGATGAAGGTACAGGATAGGACAGGAAAGAGGGTGAAGGTACAGGATAGGACAGGAGAGAGGATGAAGGTCTTTCTAGGGAGTTTTTCCTAGTCACCGTGCTTCTACACCTGAAATCTTGTTGTTTGGGGTTTTAGGCTGGGTTTCTGTACAGCACTTTGAGATATCAGCTGATGTACCAAGGGCTTTATAAATACAATTTGTTTGATTTGATAAAGGTACGGGGAATGTCTGATATGGATATTAAGACCTGAGGGTGAGGGATGAGAGGCCTCTCTAGTTATGCTGTTTCTAGATCCTGATATTCCATATCAAGACCTGAGGGTGAGGGTTGCCAAAAGGCAGAGTAACAATCAAAAGAGTCTTTACACTATAGAGATAGAGACTATTTTATGTTCTGGTGACGTTTTCATTATTTCTCGATGTTGCTTTAATTGAACACACAGGGCTGCGTTAAATATTTCCCTTAATCGATGATTTAATCATCAATGTAAACCTCGGTGTCTTTATGACACTTTGAGTTTTCATTTCAAACGTTCTGCCAGGTGTAGCGTTCTGGGTCTTTATGTTCTAAACCCTGTCGCTTTCGGCACTGTCGTCGTCCAGTTGGGGAACCATAATATTCAATCTGTCAATCTAGTCCCCCTTTTCCTTCCTTCCTTCCTTCCCTTTCCTTCCTTCCTTCCTTCCTTTTCCTTCCTTCCTTCCTTCCTTCCTTCCTTCCTTCCTTTCCTTTCCTTCCTTCCTTCCTTCCTTCCTTTTCCTTCCTTCCTTCCTTCCTTCCTTCCTTCCTTCCTTTCCTTCCTTCCTTCCTTCCTTCCTTCCGTCCTTCCGTCCTTTCCTTCCTTCCTTCCTTCCTTTCCTTCCTTCCTTCATTCCTTCCTTCCTTCCTTCCTTTCCTTTCCTTCCTTTGTTCCATTTTCATTGTAAACCATAATAGTATGAGATAATGTCTGATGAAAAAGTCAGTGGAGCAGCTAATTGAGATCTGTGCTGAAGTATCCCGTGAGAGCCGCAGGGACCCATCTGCCAAACGCTCAACATGTCCTACTTCATTTCACTTTCATATCCACAGCGACTCCTCCCAACATGTGTCTTCAGAGCAACAGCCATTTCAGGAGGTTAATGTTATCTCTTGTTTGATGGCGAGGCGCTGAGTAGGGCCGCTGAGTAGTTTGGTCGTTCACTGATCACGATAAGGAGCGGGAATCAGTTGGAGTTGGAACTGCTCATCCAACAAGATGGAAGTACACTAAACTGATGAAATAAATGACAGCTACAGTAGATAACCAGTGGTAGAGTCAGACTTGTGATTAGTGGTTATTGAATATTTATGTACAGGTCATTGACTTGGCACCATGCATTGCCTGAAAGCTGCACAATTAAACTGTACAAACCAGTAAATAATTCCAGGAATAATGTTTGTGAAGCAGAATAAACTCCATCTGGACAGCATTTGGTAGGAGGCCTACATCATTGGCCAATTTAGTTATCCACACTCTCACCTCCAGCATATTCTACTTCCACCTCTCTGATCAGACCAGAGACCAGAGCAGTGATCGGGGAAATGATCTGGGAGGACAGTCTCTCTCCGCTCACTCTGCTCCTGCTCATTGGCTAACGGGGCTATCTGCATTGTGTCCCACCACCCACCAACCCCTCTTTTACGCTACTGCTACTCTCTGTTCATCATATATGCATAGTCACTTTAACCATATCTACATGTACATACTACCTCAATCAGCCTGACTAACAGGTGTCTGTATATAACCTCGCTACTGTATATAACCTCTCTACTGTTATAGCCTCTCTACTGTATATAGCCTCTCTACTGTATATAGCCCCACTACTGTATATAACCTCTCTACTGTTATAGCCTCTCTACTGTATATAGCCTCTCTACTGTATATAGCCCCTCTACTGTATATAACCTCTCTACTGTTATAGCCTCTCTACTGTATATAGCCTCTCTACTGTATATACCCTCGCTACTGTATATAGCCCCTCTACTGTATATAACCTCTCTACTGTTATAGCCTCTCTACTGTTATAGCCTCTCTACTGTATATAGCCCCTCTACTGTATATAACCTCTCTACTGTTATAGCCTCTCTACTGTATATAGCCTCTCTACTGTATATACCCTCGCTACTGTATATAGCCCCTCTACTGTATATAACCTCTCTACTGTATATAGCCCCTCTACTGTATATAGCCTCTCTACTGTATATACCCTCGCTACTGTATATAGCCCCTCTACTGTATATAACCTCTCTACTGTATATAGCCCCTCTACTGTATATACCCTCTCTACTGTATATAACCTCTCTACTGTATATAGCCCCTCTACTGTATATAGCCTCTCTACTGTATATAGCCTCTCTACTGTATATAGCCCCACTACTGTATATAACCTCTCTACTGTTATAGCCTCTCTACTGTATATAGCCTCTCTACTGTATATAGCCCCTCTACTGTATATAACCTCTCTACTGTTATAGCCTCTCTACTGTATATAGCCTCTCTACTGTATATACCCTCGCTACTGTATATAGCCCCTCTACTGTATATAACCTCTCTACTGTTATAGCCTCTCTACTGTTATAGCCTCTCTACTGTATATAGCCCCTCTACTGTATATAACCTCTCTACTGTTATAGCCTCTCTACTGTATATAGCCTCTCTACTGTATATACCCTCGCTACTGTATATAGCCCCTCTACTGTATATAACCTCTCTACTGTATATAGCCCCTCTACTGTATATAGCCTCTCTACTGTATATACCCTCGCTACTGTATATAGCCCCTCTACTGTATATAACCTCTCTACTGTATATAGCCCCTCTACTGTATATACCCTCTCTACTGTATATAACCTCTCTACTGTATATAGCCCCTCTACTGTATATAGCCTCTCTACTGTATATACCCTCGCTACTGTATATAGCCTCTCTACTATATATAGCCTCTCTACTGTATATAGCCCCTCTACTGTATATAGCCTCTCTACTGTATATAGCCCCTCTACTGTATATACCCTCGCTACTGTATAGCCTCGCTACTGTATAGCCTCTCCACTGTATATAGCCTCTCCACTGTATATACCCTCGCTACTGTATATAGCCTCGCTACTGTATATAGCCTCGCTACTGTATATAGTCTCTCTACTGTATATAGCCTCTCCACTGTATATACCCTCGCTACTGTATATAGCCCCTCTACTGTATATAGCCCCTCTACTGTATATACCCTCGCTACTGTATATAGCCCCTCTACTGTATATAGCCCCTCTACTGTATATACCCTCGCTACTGTATATAGCCCCTCTACTGTATATAGCCCCTCTACTGTATATACCGCTACTGTATATAGCCCCTCTACTGTATATAGCCCCTCTACTGTATATAGCCCCGCTACTGTATATAGCCCCTCTACTGTATATAGCCCCTCTACTGTATATAGCCCCTCTACTGTATATAGCCTCACTACTGTATATAACCTCTCTACTGTATATAACCTCTCTACTGTATATACCCTCGCTACTGTATATACCCTCGCTACTGTATATAGCCTCTCTACTGTATATAACCTCTACGGTATATACCCTCGCTACTGTATATAACCTCTACTGTATATAGCCTCTCTACTGTATATACCCTCTCTACTGTATATAGCCTCTCTACTGTATATACCCTCTCTACTGTATATAACCTCTACTGTATATACCCTCGATACTGTATATAACCTCTACTGTATATAGCCTCTCTACTGTATATAACCTCTACTGTATATAGCCTCGCTACTGTATATACCCTCGCTACTGTATATAGCCTCTCTACTGTATATAACCTCTACTGTATATACCCTCGCTACTGTATATAACCTCTACTGTATATAGCCTCACTACTGTATATAACCTCTCTACTGTATATACCCTCGCTACTGTATATAGCCTCTCTACTGTATATAGCCTCTCTACTGTTTATAGCCTCTCTACTGTATATAACCTCTATAGTGTATATAGCCTCTATACTGTATATAGCCTCTCTACTATATATAGCCTCTCTACTGTATATAGCCTCTCTACTCTATATAGCCTCTCTACTGTATATAGTCTCTCTACTGTATATAGCCTCGCTACTGTATATAGCCTCTCTACTGTATATAGCCTCTCTACTGTATATAGCCTCTACTGTATATAGCGTCTCTACTGTATATAGCCTCTCTACTGTATATAGCCTCTCTACTGTATATAGCCTCTACTGTATATAGCCTCTCTACTGTATATAGCCACACTACTGTATATAGCCTCTCTGCTGTATATAGCCTCACTACTGTATAAAACTTCACTACTGTATATAGTCTCACTACTATATATAGCCTCTCTACTGTATATAACCTCTCTACTGTATATAGCCTCTCTACTGTATATAGCCTCTCTACTGTATATAACCTCTCTACTGTACATAGCCTCTCTACTGTATATAGCCTCTCTACTGTATATTGCCTCTCTACTATTATAGTCCCCCTGCTGTATATAGCCTCTCTACTGTATATAGCCTCTCTACTGTATATAGCCTTGCTACTGTTATTTTTAACTGTCTTTTTACTGTGGTTTTTATTTCTTTACTTACCTGCTGTTCACCTAATACCTTGTGTGGCCTACCACTCCGCGGCTGAGCCGTTGTTACTCCTAGATGTTTCCACTTCACAATAACAGCACCTGCAGTTGACCGGGAAAATCTCTAGCAATGCAGCAATTTGATCAACTGACTTGTTGGAAAAGGTGTCATCCTATGATGGTGAAAAGTTACTGAGCTCTTCAGTGAGGCCATTCTACTGCCAATGTTTGTCTATGGAGATTGCATGGCCGTGTGCTCGATTTGATACGTCTGTCAGCAACGGGTGTGGCTGAAATAGCCGAATCCATTGATTTGAAGGGGTGTCCACATACCTTAGTACGGTATATGCAGTGTATAAAGCCAAGTTATCGTAACTCATTGTGTGTATATTCCTTGTGTCATAATGTTTCTATTATTTAAACATTTTCCTCTCTGTATTGTTGGCAAGAAAGTAAGCATTTCACTGTTAGTCTACAGCTGTTTGTTTTCCAGGAATGTTGTTTTCAAAGCACAGCTGAGAGAACACCAAAGGCTGAAGGTTAGCTTGCTAGCACCCGATGAGCGGGTTTTGGATGAAAACCTGCATCCCAATATCCAACATCAGGCTAGCAGCACCTTGTGTCCTCTGAATCAAAACACAGACCTGCATCCCAATATCCAACATCAGGCTAGCAGCACCTTGTTTCCTCTGGATCAAAACACAGGCCTGCATCCCAATATCCAACATCAGGCTAGCAGCACCTTGTTTCCTCTGGATCAAAACACAGGCCTGCATCCCAATATCCAACATCAGGCTAGCAGCACCTTGTTTCCTCTGAATCAAGACACAGGCCTGCATCCCAATATCCAACATCAGGCTAGCAGCACCTTGTGTCCTCTGGATCAAAACACAGGCCTGCATCCCAATATCCAACATCAGGCTAGCAGCACCTTGTGTCCTCTGGATCAAAACACAGGCCTGCATCCCAATGTCCAACATCAGGCTAGCAGCACCTTGTGTCCTCTGGATCAAAACACAGGCCTGTATCCCAATATCCAACATCAGGCTAGCAGCACCTTGTTTCCTCTGGATCAAAACACAGGCCTGTATCCCAATATCCAACATCAGGCTAGCAGCACCTTGTTTCCTCTGAATCAAAACACAGGCCTGCATCCCAATATCCAACATCAGGCTAGCAGCACCTTGTGTCCTCTGGATCAAAACACAGGCCTGCATCCCAATATCCAACATCAGGCTAGCAGCACCTTGTTTCCTCTGAATCAAAACACAGACCTGCATCCCAATATCCAACATCAGGCTAGCAGCACCTTGTTTCCTCTGGATCAAAACACAGGCCTGCATCCCAATATCCAACATCAGGCTAGCAGCACCTTGTTTCCTCTGGATCAAAACACAGGCCTGCATCCCAATATCCAACATCAGGCTAGCAGCACCTTGTGTCCTCTGGATCAAAACACAGGCCTGCATCCCAATATCCAACATCAAGCTAGCAGCACCTTGTGTCCTCTGGATCAAAACACAGGCCTGCATCCCAATATCCAACATCAAGCTAGCAGCACCTTGTTTCCTCTGGATCAAAACACAGGCCTGCATCCCAATATCAGGCTAGCAGCACCTTGTTGTTTCCTCTGGATCAAAACACAGACCTGCATCCCAATATCCAACATCAGGCTAGCAGCACCTTGTTTCCTCTGGATCAAAACACAGGCCTGTATCCCAATATCCAACATCAGGCTAGCAGCACCTTGTGTCCTCTGGATCAAAACACAGGCCTGCATCCGGGGAGCTACTGCTCCTCCATCTCCAGATTATTTATTTCCACATAATTCATGTGAAACAGCTGCTGTTTACAAAAGCAACAACAACAAAAAACCACAACACTTCCACAATCCCAGATGGAAGAGAGTTCCTGTTCGCTTGTTCGCTTGTCCTCATGAGCGGGATCCAACTAGTTCAAGTGTGATGTCTCAAGACTATGCTGATTGGTAGTTGAGTAAAGCTCAGTGGTACAGCGGAGGGTCACGGAGGAGCGAGGAAGACAGTGAAACAATATTTCTTCCAGGAATGAATGTGACTGAGAATAGAGGCCCTTTGAACTACATTATACAGCTTCTCTAAAAGTCTCTGCTTTCCAGTTGACCGTTCTTAGTCTCTCAGACCCCCATACATATTGTGCTCCCATTCCTAGATGTTTCTTGTTAAGCTCCGGGGCTCTTTATGTCCTCCACCACGCCTTATCAGTAGCTCTGGAAATGAACCAATACAACTGTTGTTAGAACACCATCTACAACTGTTGTTAGAGCACCGTCGACAACTGTTGTTAGAACAACATCTACAACTGTTGTTAGAACACCATCTACAACTGTTGTTAGAAAACCATCTACAACTGTTGTTAGAACACCATCTACAACTGTTGTTAGAACACCATCTACAACTGTTGTTAGAACACCGGGAGAGAGAGAGAGGGAGAGAGAGAGAGAGAGGGAGGGTGAGAGAGAGGGAGGGTGAGAGAGAGGGAGAGAGAGGGAGAGAGGGAGAGAGGGAGTGAGAGAAAGAGAAAGAGAGAGAAAGAGAAAGAGAGAGAGAGAGAGAGAGAGGGAGAGAGAGGGAGAGAGGGAGTGAGAGAAAGAGAAAGAGAGAGAAAGAGAAAGAGAAAGAGAGAGAGAGAGAGAGAGAGGGAGAGGGAGAGGGAGAGGGAGAGGGAGAGGGAGAGGGAGAGGGAGAGGGAGAGGGAGAGGGAGAGGGAGAGGGAGAGGGAGAGGGAGAGAGAGAGAAAGAGAAGAGAAAGAGAGAGAGAGAGAGAGAGAGAGAGAGAGAGAGAGAGAGAGAGAGAGAGAGAAGAGAGAGAGAGAGAGAGAGACAGAGAGAGAGAGAGAGAGAGAGAGAGAGAGAGAGAGAGAGAGAGAGAGAGAGAGAGAGAGAGAGAGAGGGAGAGGGAGAGGGAGAGGGAGAGGGAGAGGGAGAGAGAGTGAGAGAGAGAGAAAGAGAAAGAGAGAGAGATAGAGAGAGACAGAGACAGAGAGAGGAAGAGAGAGAGAGAGAGAGAGAGAGGGGTGGGGGGGAAGTGTAATACTATTTTCATTACTTTTTCATGAACCAGGAAGCACAGATGAACAAGGTTACATTTCAAACCTTTTCCTATTCCAGTAACAGCAGCTCCTCATTCTCATTCAAAACACCGTCTCTCCATTGGTGACTGTATTTAGCTCCGCCCAACATGTGATTCCCCATTATTACTAAGAGAGCATAAACACTCAGAGCTCTTAACACGCCCGGTAAATGTACTAATTAGCCAAGTCGCTAATTTAAGCCATTTACGTTCATTCTGGCTAAGTGGTTAATGAATGAGACTCCTCCATCGATTCACAGTCTCCGGGAAGTATAATTGGCTTGATGGGGGAAGAGTTTCTTAAAACCTCCTAGAGTCAATTTCCGCGCCCCCGCAACAATCTAATTATCATAATGCAAAAATCTCTATAAAAATCCATCTGTTTCAGTTAGTGATGCCTGTTTTTTGGGCTATGTATCGATCCACCACATCCGTCGATGACGGCATTTCGCATCTTGCGGTGATAGTCAGCGGTGTTAGTCAGCAGTGTTAGTCAGCGGTGTTAGTCGGCGGTGTTAGTCAGCGGAGTTAGTCAGCGGTGTTAGTCAGCGGAGTTAGTCAGCGGTGTTAGTCAGCGGAGTTAGTCAGCGGTGTTAGTCGGCGGTGTTAGTCGGCGGTGTTAGTCGGCATTGTTAGTCAGCGGTGTTCGTCGGCGGTGTTAGTCAGCTGTGTTAGCATGAGACCATGAGACATTTCAAAAATCGATCTTCTCATGAAAACATCTGTAGCGTCCGAATGGGTTGGACAGATGAGACTCTCGTGAACACGATGGTCTCGTCCGTTTTGCTCTACGACGCCCACAAGCGTCAGGGGACTCGTCTGACGTCGGTAGCGCCGATATGCCAAGTTTCTGTCTGTAGTGTTCGAACAGTTTGGGCTACACACTTATATGACCCCCCTATGGAGAGGAGAGACTCTCACAAATGGTTGTTTAGCTCTAGGATCCACACAAGCCTCACAACACTCTTCTGAATGTAGCCCGGTACCCGTTAGCCCGGTACCCGTTAGCATGGTACCCGTTAGCCCGGTACCCGTTAGCCCGGTACCCATTAGCCCGGTACACGTTAGCATGGTACCCGTTAGCCCGGTACCCGTTAGTCCGGTACCCGTTAGTCCGGTACCCGTTAGTCCGGTACCCGTTAGCATGGTACCCGTTAGCCCGGTACCCGTTAGCATGGTACCCGTTAGCCCGGTACCCGTTAGCCCGTTATCCGTTAGCCCGGTACCCGTTAGCCCGGTACCCGTTAGCCCGGTACACGTTAGCCCGGTACACGTTAGCATGGTACCCGTTAGCCCGGTACCCGTTAGCACGGTACCCGTTAGTCCGGTACCCGTTAGCCCGGTACCCGTTAGCCCGGTACCCGTTAAAACAATGAATGGAAGTTTACTGTATATGGAAGCAGTTAGCGGCTAAGAAAAAGGGTTTAATTTGTCAACATATTTAAAAAATATATATTTCCTGATATTTCTCCTATTTTTGGGGGGAGGGGTGGTATATGTTTTTTCCATATATGAATCTGTTAGTCAATGTGTGTCATGCATAGGTGTACAGGTGGCAGGGAAGTCAGGCGCAGGAGAGTCAAACTGAGTGTAAAATGGAGTCTTTTAATAAAGTTCCAAGAGTCTGCTCCATAACACTAAAAGTACATAACAAACAAACATGGGTACGAGGACCCGACACGCACCTGTACAACATAAAACTACACGGACAATAAAACAATCTCTGACAAAGACATGAGGGGAAACAGAGGGTTAAATACACAACAGGTAATGAATGGGATTGAAAACAGGTGTGTGGGAAGACAAGACAAAACCAATGGAAAATGAAAAATGGATCAATGATCGCTAGAAGACCGGTGACGTCGAACGCCGAGCACCGCCCGAACAAGGAGAGGCAACGACTTCGGCAGAAGTCGTGACAATGTGTTTATATGGGCTAATAGCAGTAAGGTCAAATACAATGTTTAATCAAATATTTATTTATTTACTTTTATTTTATTACAAAGGTCCTAAAATTCCAAATCAAATGTAATAGCTAAGTTATCTCTTACAACCTGGGATTTGACTTCTGCTCGATAAAGTTGCATCGTTGAGTTGAATAAGGTCGTTAGTACTGATGATAATAGTTCAGTATTGCTGCGTCACAAAAGCCTCGGCTAAGAATGGATTACACTTCTCAGATTAAATTACATTAAAACCAGCTTCTTGAATGATTTGTTAGCAAACGTTCATTCAACCTTACAAAACGTGGGCTTCTGCCATCAAGGAAAATCATGATAAATGAATCCAATAACTGAAGCTAAGACGAGAGGCTGAGTACAAACTCAGAGCTTCTCGACTGCTGAATCAGTCACACCCAGAACCCTACCCTGCAAAAAACTGTTTAGCTTTGTGTGGTTTCCTTTGGAACTTCTAGGACCTGTCTGACCCTCCACATCTACAGATGTAGGGTATTAAAACGCTTCTAAAGTTTTGTCCCATTTAAATAAATGTGAGACTTCAGTTACCCCATTAATTATAATCCACACATTCATTCAAATCCTTCCTGCTGCTGCACACTGGCTTAAATTAGGATCCTACATCTGTTCGGGATAATTCCCACTCACGTTGCAAACCTCTCCTCTGACAGTCTCCTAAGTCCTATTGCTCTTGTAATCTGTTCTGTAGCTGACGTGGGTGAATAGATTGTGTAGATCGCGTGCTGGGGACCAGGTGCTCAACCCACTGAAGTCCTTAGATAAAGGAAATTACGTCCCAAATTGCACCCTTATTCCCTATATAGTAGCCCATATGACTCTGGTCAAAAGTTGTTCACTATTTAGGGAAAAGTGTGGCATTTGGAAAGCATGGTTCTGGTTCCGTGCTGCTGGGAGCTGTGGGGTCCTTTTTTTCCCCAATCCTCCCGTTTCCATGATCACACAGAGACAGAAATAGACAGAGATAGATATATAGGGTCTCGCCAGCCAACTCGCTCAGTAGCCACTCACACAGATAAATTGCTTGCAGCAAAACACCTCCAAAGATCCAATGATTACGGCATGATCTGGTGAAGCTGCGTGAAGCGTGATTCACTCTGTGTTCGATGGCGGCTGGGAAGCAGAGCGCACGTCAACATTATCTACAGGTAAGTGGAGACCCAGGACAGATGGATGCTGCTGAAACCACAACTGATCTGCCTCTTCCTCTCTCTTCTGAACTGACTGTTTCCCTCCTTCTCTCCTACTCAACGTCTGTTCCTGGAGCGTGAGAGACCGGAAGCTTATTGGTTCTGGCTGCTTTAGGCTCACTTTCATTTTCAGGTCACATGATGCTTCATCAAATTACAGTTCATCCATTGGCTCTTCAGACCACAAGATGCTGCAACACATTTCAGGTCATCTATTGGCTCTTCAGACCACAAGATCCTGCAACACATTACAGGTCATCTATTGGCTCTTCAGACCACAAGATCCTGCAACACATTACAGGTCATCTATTGGCTCTTCAGACCACAAGATCCTGCAACACATTCCTTGTCATCTATTGGCTCTTCAGACCACAAGATGCTGCAACACATTACAGGTCATCTATTGGCTCTTCAGACCACAAGATCCTGCAACACATTCCTTGTCATCTATTGGCTCTTCAGACCACAAGATCCTGCAACACATTATAGGTCATCTATTGGCTCTTCAGATCACCAGATCCTGCAACACATTATAGGTCATCCATTGGCTCTTCAGATCACCAGATCCTGCAACACATTATAGGTCATCTATTGGCTCTTCAGATCACCAGATCCTGCAACACATTACAGGTCATCTATTGGCTCTTCAGATCACCAGATCCTGCAACACATTATAGGTCATCTATTGGCTCTTCAGTGTCTCATGTCTACATTGAATACCTACTCAGTCTATCTGTGTTCTTGGATGGCCACTAAGACTCCCAGGCTCCATGAACAATACCTCTAGTATATATCTGTAAGGAAAGGGCACTTCCTCTCAGCTTTGCACATTTTTTATATATATATTAAATGTAACCTTTATTTAACTAAGTCAGTTAAAAACACAATCTTATTTACAATGACAGCCTCCCAGGGAACAGGGGGTTAACTGCCTTGTTCAGCGGCAGAACCACAGATTTGTACCTTTGTCACCTCAGGGATTCGATACAGCAACTTCTCGGTTACTGACCACTCGGCTTCAATCTGTCTATTGAAGCCGTAAATAGTGTACTAATGGCCTTATTTTGTTCTTGTAGTGGTTGCATGCTGGCGGCAGAGAAGTCAGGCGCAGGGGAGCGAGGACTGTGTTACAACGGTGCAGTTTAATGATACAAATCACCGTGAACGAAAACAATGAATAAATACAATGGGACGAAACCCTTCGCACGCCAGACATAACGCATGTAACAGTATAAGTTTAGTCCGTCCCCTCGCCCCGACCCGGGCGTGAACCAGGGACCCTCTGCACACATCAACAACAGTCACCCACGAAGCATCGTTACCCATCGCTCCACAAATGCCGCGGCCCTTGCAGAGCAAGGGGAACCACTACTTCAAGGTCTCAGAGCAAGTGACATCACTGATTGAAACGCTATTTAGCGCGCACCACCGCTAACTAAGCTCGCTGTTTCACATCCGTTACACGCGCACAAACTCTTACAATCAACAATACCGGACAAGGACATGTGGGGGAACAGAGGGTTAAATACACAACATGTAATTAATTGATGGGATTGAAACCAGGTGTGTGGGAAAGACAAGACAAAACAAATGGAAAATGAAAGGTGGATCGGCGATGGCTAGAAGACCGGTGACGTCGACCGCCGAGCATCGCCCAAACAAGGAGAGGGACCGACTTCGGAGGAAGTCGTGACAGTTCTATGCATTTACCTATGTCGGCCCATAACCATAAGGCTCTCCAGAGGGTAGTGAGGTCTGCACGATGCCTCACCGGGTGCAAACTACCTGCCCTCCAGGACTCCTACACCACCCGATGTCACAGGAAGGCTCTCCAGAGGGTAGTGAGGTCTGCACGATGCATCACCGGGTGCAAACTACCTGCTACCTGCCCTCCAGGACACCTACACCACCCGATGTCACAGGAAGGCTCTCCAGAGGGTAGTGAGGTCTGCACGACGCATCACCGGGTGCAAACTACCTGCCCTCCAGGACTCCTACACCACCCGATCTCACAGGAAGGCCAAAAAGATCATCAAGGACAACAACCACCCGAGCCACTGCCTGTTCACCCCGCTATCATCCAGAAGGCGAGGTCAGTACAGGTGCATCAAAGCAGGGACCGAGAGACTGAAAAACAACTTCTATCTCAAGGCCATCAGACTAACATTGAGTGGCTGCTGCCAACACACTGACTCAACTCCAGCCACTTTAATAATGGAAAAATTGATGTAATCAATTTATCACTAGCCACTTTATATTATATAATGTTTACATAACCTACATTACTCATCTCATATTTATATATATACTGTACTCTATACCATCTACTGCATCTTGCCATCTTGATGTAATTAAATGTATTAAATGCCACTTTAAACAATGCCACTTTATATAATGTTCTCATACTCTACATTACTCATCTCATATGTATATACTGTACGCTATACCATCTACTGCATCTTGCCTATGCCGTTCGGCCATCGCTCATTCATCTATTTTTATGTACATATTCTTATTCATTCCTTTACACTTGTGTGTATAAGGTAGTTGGTGTGAAATTGTTAGGTTAGATTACTTGTTAGATATTACTTCATGGTCGGAACTAGAAGCACAAGCATTTCGCTACACTTGCATTAACATCTGCTAACCATGTTAACCATCTGCTAACCATGTGTATGTGACAAATAAATTTGATTTGGTAAATAAAATGTTGTCTAAACACTCTCAGAAAGTTTAGACATTAGAGTTGATGTCCACTCCCCCCAAGGAAATCGAATTAGCATAATCAAACAATCCTTATCAAAATGTGCCTGTTTAAAACAAGAGATATCTGTTGTTTTGCATGAGCTGCATCTCAATCCCATCATGTCGGCATCTGCAGTGACAGGTTGCAGAGCTACAGCCGTGTTTTTGTCAGATCATTAGATGTTTGTCTCACGAAAACATCTGTAGCGTCCGAACGATTTGGCCTACAAAAAGTACACAATCGTTTACGGGACTCGTCTGAAAGTAGCCGAGCTACAGCGGTACTTGTCGGACCATGAAACGTCCTGAAACTTCTCATGAAAACATCTGTAGCATCCAAACGATGCTCGAGGACACCCACAAACCTCACATGACTCGTCTGAAGGTAAGTAACTCAGTACCAGTTTAAGTTTTCTTTATGGAAGTAGTTTAGTCCCAATATTTTGTTTATTAAATATGGCTAAAAATATTTATAAAGTTATTTTCAGATTTTTCTTATATCTCTCAAGACTTTAAAACAAACTTATTTTTTAATTCGTTTTTGACTATGTGTTTTCCCATGTATGAGTATGTTATGTGTTTTCCATGTATGAGTATGTTATGTGTTTTCCCATGTATGAGTACGTTATGTGTTTTCCCATGTATGAGTACGTTATGTGTTTCCCATGTATGAGTACGTTATGTGTTTTCCCATGTATGAGTATGTTATGTGTTTTCCCATGTATGGAATGTGTTTTCCCATGTATGAGTACGTTATGTGTTTCCCATGTATGAGTACGTTATGTGTTTTCCCATGTATGAGTACGTTATGTGTTTCCCATGTATGAGTACGTTATGTGTTTTCCCATGTATGAGTATGTTATGTGTTTTCCCATGTATGAGTATGTTATGTGTTTTCCCATGTATGAGTATGTTATGTGTTTTCCCATGTATGAGTACGTTATGTGTTTCCCATGTATGAGTATGTTATGTGTTTCTATTGGCTAATAGCGGTAAGGCCACATTGTATATATAATCAAATAATGTATTGTTCTGTGTACATAAATATATTTTTTATACCTAAAATTCTAAATCAAATAGCTAAATTACCATCTTAAAACAATTACATATGACAATCTGTTTTTCCATGCATGAATCTGTTACTCAATGCGTTTCTATGGGCTAATAGCAGTAAGTAATATAGTATCAAATATATACAATATATACAGTACATTTTTTTTTCTTTTTTTTTCTATTTTCTACATTGTAGAATATTAGGGAAGACATCAAAATTGTGAAGTAACACATGTGGAATCACGTAGTAACCAAAAAAGTGTTAAACAAATCAAATTTTATATTTGAGATTCTCAAAAGTAAACACCCTTTGCCTTGATGACAGCTTTGCACACTCTTGGCATTCTCTCAACCACCCAAAAGTTATGGGAGGATGAGGAGGAGAGATGGGAGGATGAGGAGGAGAGATGGAGGATGTGGAGGAGAGATGGGAGGATGAGATGTAGGAAGATGAGGAGGAGAGATGGGAGGACAAGGAGGAGAGATGAGGATGAGGAGGAGAGATGGGAGGATGAGGAGGAGAGGTGGGAAGATGAGGAGGAGAGATGGGAGGATGAGGAGGAGTTTTGAGAATGGGATTTGAGGTGTGAAGTCTCTGAGTTCATAGTCCCATTTATCTTGATGGACAGACAGAAAACACATCTTCTCTGTATCACTTCACTGGGTTAGAAGAATCCAATACTTGTTGTTTTGAGCTATAATAAATGGCTTGGAAGAATCCAATAAATTAATCTATCTCTGGCCCAGAGCCTTAGTTACTACATTAAATATATGAATCTATCTCTGGCCCAGAGCATTAGTTACTAGATTAAATACATGAATCTGTCTCTGGCCCAGAGCCTTAGTTACTAGATTAAATATATGAATCTTTCTCTAGCCCAGAGCCTTAGTTACTAGATTAAATATATGAATCTATCTCTGGCCCAGAGCCTTAGTTACTAGATTAAATATATGAATCTATCTCTGGCCCAGAGCCTTAGTTACTTTTGTCTTTGGCATCACTTTCTATGAAAATAATCACATCATACTGTAACGTTCAAAGGGTGAATGGGGGTGGAGTCAGACGCAGAGAGCCAAGGATACGGGGTGACGACGACCGCCGAGCGACACCCGAACAGGAAGGCAGCTAGTAGACCGGCGACGACGACCGCCGAGCGCCACTGGAACAGGAAGGCAGCTAGTAGACCGGTGACGACGACCGCCGAGCGCCACCCGAACAGGAAGGCAGCTAGTAGACCGGCGACGACGACCGCCGAGCGCCACCCGAACAGGAAGGCAGCTAGTAGACCGGCGACGACGACCGCCGAGCCCCACCCGAACAGGAAGGCAGCTAGTAGACCGGAAACGACGACCGCCGAGCGCCACCCGAACAGGAAGGCAGCTAGTAGACCGGCGACGACGACCGCCGAGCGCCACCCGAACAGGAAGGCAGCTAGTAGACCGGCGACGACGACCGCCGAGCGCCACCCGGAACGGGAAGGCAGCTAGTAGACCGGCGACGACGAACGCCGAGCGCCACCCGGAACGGGAAGGCAGCTAGTAGACCGGCGACGACGACCGCCGAGCGCCACCCGAACAGGAAGGCAGCTAGTAGACCGGCGACGACGACCGCCGAGCGCCACCCGAACAGGAAGGCAGCTAGTAGACCGGCGACGACGACCGCCGAGCGCCACCCGGAACGGGAAGGCAGCTAGTAGACCGGCGACGACGACCGCCGAGCGCCACCCGAACAGGAAGGCAGCTAGTAGACCGGCAATGACGACCGCCGAGCGCCACCCGGACGGGAAGGCAGCTAGTAGACCGGCGACGACGAACGCCGAGCGCCACCCGGAACGGGAAGGCAGCTAGTAGACCGGCGACAACGACCGCCGAGCGCCACCCGAACGGGAAGACGAGCCACCATCGGTGATATCCGTGACACATAACATATTTAAAACGAGTCAGTTGCATCATGCTGTGTCCACTGTCCCACATAGAATACATTACTACATTCACCCACAAACGACCCCTGTCCCACATAGAATACATTACTACATTCACCAACAAACGACCCCTGTCCCACATAGAATACATTACTACATTCACCCACAAACGACCCCTGTCCCACATAGAATACATTACTACATTCACCCACAAACAACCCCTGTCCCACATAGAATACATTACTACATTCACCCACAAACGACCCCTGTCCCACATAGAATACATTACTACATTATACATTACTACATTCACCCACAAACGACCCCTGTCCCACATAGAATACATTACTACATTCACCCACAAACGACCCCTGTCCCACATAGAATACATTACTACATTCACCCACAAACGACCCCTGTCCCACATAGAATACATTACTACATTCACCCACAAACGACCCCTGTCCCACATAGAAGACATTACTACATTCACCCACAAACGACCCCTGTCCCACATAGAATACATTACTACATTCACCCACTGTCCCACATAGAATACATTACTACATTCACCCACTGTCCCACATAGAATACATTACTACATTCACCCACAAACGACCCCTGTCCCACATAGAATACATTACTACATTCACCCACAAACAACCACTGTCCCAACTGGACTAGGTAGATATACCGATACAATTAACTTTGCGTTTAGTCGTCCATCGGTACAATGAATGTTTGAACCCGTTCCTGTTGGCCAAGGGCATTCTGAAGAGCTGGCCAGAGGGAGGCCTCTTGACCTGCGGGTGGAGAAGGTGGGAGGGGTCGCCAACGACAGCCAGTAGAGTTCTTTTTGGTTGCCTTGTGGAACAGAATGCTCAAATGTGCCTGTGGTCGACCAATTACTTTGCTGGATGTGTTTAGTAGGAGTTTCCCCGCTTGAAAAGATATCCCCTCTCTTATCTCAACTATTTTAGCTGTATTTCACTGAGCTTGCCTGACCAAGAAAATCAATGGAATATCTCCAGAATGTGCAAACCTCACCCCTCTCCCACTCCAGGCAGGCACAATCAAACCGCACCCCTCTCCCACTCCAGGCAGGCACAATCAAACCCCACCCCTCTCCCACTCCAGGCAGGCACAATCAAACCCCACCCCTCTCCCACTCCAGACAGGCACAATCAAACCCCACCCCTCTCCCACTCCAGACAGGCACAATCAAACCCCACCCCTCTCCCACTCCAGACAGGCACAATCAAACCCCACCCCTCTCTCACTCCAGGCAGGCACAATCAAACCCCACCCCTCTCTCACTCCAGGCAGGCACAATCAAACCCCACCCCTCTCTCACTCCAGGCAGGCACAATCAAATCCCACCCCTCTCCCACTCCAGACAGGCACAATCAAACCCCACCCCTCTCTCACTCCAGGCAGGCACAATCAAACCCCACCCCTCTCCCACTCCAGGCAGGCACAATCAAACCCCACCCCTCTCCCACTCCAGGCAGGCACAATCAAACCCCACCCCTCTCCCACTCCAGGCAGGCACAATCAAACCCCACCCATCTCCCACTCCAGGCATACAGGCACAATCAAAGACACATTGAAAGAAAACAAATGTTATTTTTCAACCCAAGTCTGTCTGTTCCAGTGCCCGAGCCTCGCGTTAGTTATAGGTGTGAGCCAAGGCTCCAGCATAGAGTTTGACAGACAACCCAATTTAACTATCAACTAACAACAGGTAGCAGTCAGACAATCAGGCAGTGAGAACGGAGCACTGTGCAGACCACAGTAGGTCATTTAGGTGTTCCAGAGACCCTGCCAGGTTCAGTACAAAGCCACAGTCAGCCACCCTGGGGGAAAGTCAGCTCAGTGACAACCTGATGATTTAGACCACAGACCTCAAATTGGTCCGTCAGACAACCTGCTGTCCATCAACAGGGCTTTGGAGGTGTGTGGGGGCTTGACCCACAAGACCTTTTCGGTTTTAAAGGTGTTTGAAATTAATGCAGTACACTAATGCTACACGTTGTTACTGGGATGTTCTCTCTAATTCACTTTTTCTCTCTTTCTTTCTCTCTCTCTCTCGGAGGGCCTGAGCCCTAGGATCATGCCTCAGGACAACCTGACATGATGACTCCTTGCTGTCCCCAGTCCACCTGGTCGTGCTGCTGCTCCAGTTTCAACTGTTCTGTCTATGATTCTTATTATTAGACCATGCTGGTCATTTATGAACGTTTGAACATCTTGGCCATGTTCTGTTATAATCTCTACCCGGCACAGCCAGAAGAGGACTGGCCACCCCTCATAGCCTGGTTCCTCTCTAGGTTTCTTCCTAGTTTTTGGCCTTTCTAGGGAGTTTTTCCTAGCCACCGTGCTTCTGCACCTGCATTGCTTGCTGTTTGGGGTTTTAGGCTGGGTTTCTGTACAGCACTTTGAGATATCAGCTGATGTACAAAGGGCTATATAAATACATTTGATTTGATTTGATATCACATGTAGTTTAACTGGCTGCTTGTATTACTGCCTGTATTGCTGCCTGTATTGATGCCTGTATTGCTGACTGTATTGCTGCTTGTATTGCTGCCTGTATTGCTGCCTGTATTGCTGCCTGTATTGCTGCCTGTATTGCTGCCTGTATTACTGCCTGTATTGCTGCCTGTATTGCTGACTGTATTGCTGCCTGTATTGCTGCCTGTATTGCTGCTTGTATTACTGCCTGTATTGCTGCCTGTATTGCTGCCTGTATTGCTGAATGTATTGCTGCCTGTATTGCTGACTGTATTGCTGCCTGTATTGCTGCCTGTATTGCTGCCTGTATTGCTGCCTGTATTGCAATGATAAGCATGAGCTGGATGCTAGTCACTTTCACTATTCCAATATCCACATCATAAATTTCAGTTAAAAATCAGGCTTTTATTGAGCATCCTGTTGGTTTTTCCAGTTCATGCCATCCGTGTTCATTTGTGAGGTGGTAATGGGCTAATTACGCAAATTGTTCAGCAAGCTAAGTTTTCCCCTGTCACAGACATTAGAAAAGCTCTGTTATTCTTTCTCTATTCTCGCGGAAGAAAAAAACCCACACTAATTATGTTGATCGCTTATTGTAAACGAGCTACTAAAACTTCTGTTTGTATTTCCTGTTTGAGAATGCTGGGAGCGGTGAGGTCACAATGCTTTCGTCCCATCTTGTACACTGAGAAACCGCTTCTGTTCAGCCCAGTTTATTCATCCCTGAAATATCGTCAATAACATCCCATGTTGTAGTAGGCACCAGTAGAAAGCAGGTATTTTCACTGGTGTTGCAACAGTGACTGACTCACCCACCCAAACCCATTCTCTATCAGTCACAGCATAGTGGCAGATGAGACATGTGGATCAAAAAAAGTGAGACAGACAGCCTCTATCAGACTGGTAACAGTGAGACAGACAGCCTCTATCAGACTGGTCACAGTGAGACAGACAGCCTCCACCAGACTGGTCACAGTGAGACAGACAGCCTCTATCAGACTGGTCACAGTGAGACAGACAGCCTCCACCAGACTGGTCACAGTGAGACAGACAGCCTCTATCAGACTGGTGACAGTGAGACAGACAGCCTCCACCAGACTGGTCACAGTGAGACAGACAGCCTCTATCAGACTGGTAACAGTGAGACAGACAGCCTCTATCAGTCTGGTCACAGTGAGACAGACAGCCTCCATCAGACTGGTCACAGTGAGACAGACACCCTCCACCAGACTGGTAACAGTGAGACAGACAGCCTCCACCAGACTGGTAACAGTGAGACAGACAGCCTCCATCAGACTGGTCACAGTGAGACAGACAGCCTCTATCAGACTGGTAACAGTGAGACAGACAGCCTCTATCAGACTGGTCACAGTGAGACAGACAGCCTCCTCCAGACTGGTCACAGTGAGACAGACAGCCTCTATCAGACTGGTCACAGTGAGACAGACAGCCTCTATCAGACTGGTGACAGTGAGACAGACAGCCTCCATCAGACTGGTAACAGTGAGACAGACAGCCTCCATCAGACTGGTCACAGTGAGACAGACAGCCTCTATCAGACTGGTCACAGTGAGACAGACAGCCTCTATCAGACTGGTCACAGTGAGACAGACAGCCTCTATCAGACTGATCACAGTGAGACAGACAGCCTCCACCAGACTTGTCACAGTGAGACAGACAGCCTCTATCAGACTGGTCACAGTGAGACAGACAGCCTCTATCAGACTGGTAACAGTGAGACAGACAGCCTCCACCAGACTGGTAACAGTGAGACAGACAGACTCTATCAGACTGGTCACAGTGAGACAGACAGCCTCCTCCAGACTGGTCACAGTGAGACAGACAGCCTCCACCAGACTGGTCACAGTGAGACAGACAGCCTCTATCAGACTGGTCACAGTGAGACAGACAGCCTCTATCAGACTGGTAACAGTGAGACAGACAGCCTCTATCAGACTGGTGACAGTGAGACAGACAGCCTCCATCAGACTGGTCACAGTGAGACAGACAGCCTCCTCCAGACTGGTCACAGTGAGACAGACAGCCTCCATCAGACTGGTCACAGTGAGACAGACAGCCTGCTCCAGACTGGTCACAGTGAGACAGACAGCCTCTATCAGACTGGTCACAGTGAGACAGACAGCCTCTATCAGACTGGTGACAGTGAGACAGACAGCCTCCATCAGACTGGTCACAGTGAGACAGACAGCCTCCTCCAGACTGGTCACAGTGAGACAGACAGCCTCCATCAGACTGGTCACAGTGAGACAGACAGCCTGCTCCAGACTGGTCACAGTGAGACAGACAGCCTCTATCAGACTGGTCACAGTGAGACAGACAGCCTCCATCAGACTGGTCACAGTGAGACAGACAGCCTCTATCAGACTGGTCACAGTGAGACAGACAGCCTCTATCAGACTGGTCACAGTGAGACAGACAGCCTCTATCAGACTGGTCACAGTGAGACAGACAGCCTCTATCAGACTGGTCACAGTGAGACAGACAGCCTCTATCAGACTGGTCACAGTGAGACAGACAGCCTCCTCCAGACTGGTCACAGTGAGACAGACAGCCTCCTCCAGACTGGTCACAGTGAGACAGACAGCCTCTATCAGACTGGTCACAGTGAGACAGACAGCCTCTATCAGACTGGTCACAGTGAGACAGACAGCCTCTATCAGACTGGTCACAGTGAGACAGACAGCCTCTATCAGACTGGTCACAGTGAGACAGACAGCCTCTATCAGACTGGTCACAGTGAGACAGACAGCCTCCTCCAGACTGGTGACAGTGAGACAGACAGCCTCTATCAGACTGGTCACAGTGAGACAGACAGCCTCTATCAGACTGGTCACAGTGAGACAGACAGCCTCCTCCAGACTGGTGACAGTGAGACAGACAGCCTCTATCAGACTGGTCACAGTGAGACAGACAGCCTCCACCAGACTGGTCACAGTGAGACAGACAGCCTCTATCAGACTGGTCACAGTGAGACAGACAGCCTCCTCCAGACTGGTCACAGTGAGACAGACAGCCTCTATCAGACTGGTCACAGTGAGACAGACAGCCTCTATCAGACTGGTCACAGTGAGACAGACAGCCTCCTCCAGACTGGTAACAGTGAGACAGACAGCCTCTATCAGACTGGTCACAGTGAGACAGACAGCCTCTATCAGACTGGTCACAGTGAGACAGACAGCCTCCTCCAGACTGGTCACAGTGAGACAGACAGCCTCTATCAGACTGGTAACAGTGAGACAGACAGCCTCTATCAGACTGGTAACAGTGAGACAGACAGCCTCTATCAGACTAGTAACAGTGAGACAGACAGCCTCTATCAGACTGGTAACAGTGAGACAGACAGCCTCCATCAGACTAGTAACAGTGAGACAGACAGCCTCTATCAGACTGGTCACAGTGAGACAGACAGCCTCCATCAGACTGGTCACAGTGAGACAGACAGCCTCCTCCAGACTGGTCACAGTGAGACAGACAGCCTCCACCAGACTGGTCACAGTGAGACAGACAGCCTCTATCAGACTGGTCACAGTGAGACAGACAGACTTAATCAGAAGTAAACATTTGTACCAGACACATTGCTTCCACCTTGAATCCCCTTCTAAGTAATTGATGAAAGAAAACCTGTCGTGTCAGGGGGTTGTGGGACAGAGTCACAAATGTCACCCTAGTCCCTATATGGTACACTACTTTTATCCAGAGCCCTGGATACCATGAGGAATAGGGTACCATTTGGGACTCAGGTTCTGGGAATCACAAGGACACAGATCCCACCTGTTTTGGCCTCGGGGCTCGTCTGCCCATCTGAGCACCTCGTGGAAACGACGCTGCTCAAAATGGGGAGTGGTGCAACTGAGACAGAATGGGGACTGGTGCAACTGAGACAGAATGGGGACTGGTGCAACTGAGACAGAATGGGGACTGGTGCAACTGAGACAGAATGGGGACTGGTGCAACTGAGACAGAATGAGGAGTGGTGCAACTGAGACAGAATGGGGACTGGTGCAACTGAGACAGAATGGGGACTGGTGCAACTGAGACAGAATGGGGACTGGTGCAACTGAGACAGAATGGGGACTGGTGCAACTGAGACAGAATGGGGACTGGTGCAACTGAGACAGAATGGGGACTGGTGCAACTGAGACAGAATGGGGACTGGTGCAACTGAGACAGAATGGGGACTGGTGCAACTGAGACAGAATGGGGACTGGTGCAACTGAGACAGAATGGGGACTGGTGCAACTGAGACAGAATGGGGACTGGTGCAACTGAGACAGAATGGGGACTGGTGCAACTGAGACAGAATGGGGACTGGTGCAACTGAGACAGAATGGGGACTGGTGCAACTGAGACAGAATGGGGACTGGTGCAACTGAGACAGAATGGGGACTGGTGCAACTGAGACAGAATGGGGACTGGTGCAACTGAGACAGAATGGGGACTGGTGCGACTGAGACAGAATGGGGACTGGTGCAACTGAGACAGAATGGGGACTGGTGCAACTGAGACAGAATGGGGAGTGGTGCAACTGAGACAGAATGGGGACTGGTGCAACTGAGACAGAATGAGGACTGGTGCAACTGAGACAGAATGAGGAGTGGTGCAACTGAGACAGAATGGGGACTGGTGCAACTGAGACAGACTGTTGTGTAGTGTTGTTGCTCTGTGTTGTAGTGTTGTAGTGTTGTAGTGTTGTTACTCTGTATTGTAGTGGTGTAGTGTTGTAGTGTTGTTACTCTGTAGTGTAGTGTTGTAGTGTTGTTACTCTGTATTGTAGTGTTTAGTGGTGTAGTGTTGTTATTCTGTAGTGTAGTGTTGTAGTGGTGTAGTGTTGCTACTCTGTGTTGTAGTGTTGTAGTGGTGTAGTGTTGTAGTGGTGTAGTGTTGTAGTGTTGTAGTGTTGTTACTCTGTGTTGTAGTGTTGTAGTGTTGTAGTTTTGTAGTGTTTTTACTCTGTATTGTAGTTTTTTAGTGTTGTAGTGTTGTTACTCTGTGTTGTAGTGTTGTAGTGTTGTAGTGTTGTTACTCTGTATTGTAGTGTTTTAGTGTTGTAGTGTTGTAGTGTTGTTACTCTGCATTGTAGTGTTGTAGTGTTGTAGTGTTGTTACTCTGTGTTGTAGTGTTGTAGTGTTGTTACTCTAGGTTGTAGTGTTGTAGTGTTGTTACTCTGTGTTGGTTGCTCAAATAAATGTGCAGCATCTGAAGAGGCAGAAAGCCCTCAGGCAAAGTAATACCTGCCTACAGTCTGCCTGTGATTTAACAGCCCCTATTAACGCGTGAACATGACAGACACATAGAGAGTTAGACCAGACAGACACATAGAGAGTTAGACCAGACAGAGAGTTAGACCAGACAGACACATAGAGAGTTAGACCAGACAGACACATAGAGAGTTAAACCAGACAGACACATAGAGAGTTAGACCAGACAGACACATAGAGAGTTAGACCAGACAGACACATAGAGAGTTAGACCAGACAGAGAGTTAGACCAGACTGACACATAGAGAGTTAGACCAGACAGACACATAGAGAGTTAGACCAGACAGAGAGTTAGACCAGACAGACACATAGAGAGTTAGACCAGACAGAGAGTTAGAGAGTTAGACCAGACAGAGAGTTAGACCAGACAGACACATAGAGAGTTAGACCAGACAGACACATAGAGAGTTAGACCAGACAGACACATAGAGAGTTAGACCAGACAGACACATAGAGAGTTAGACCAGACAGAGAGTTAGACCAGACAGACACATAGAGAGTTAGACCAGACAGACACATAGAGAGTTAGACCAGACAGACACATAGAGAGTTAAAACAGACAGACACATAGAGAGTTAGACCAGACAGACACATAGAGAGTTAGACCAGACAGACACATAGAGAGTTAGACCAGACAGAGAGATAGACCAGACAGACACATAGAGAGTTAGACCAGACAGAGAGTTAGACCAGACAGACACATAGAGAGTTAAACCAGACAGACACATAGAGAGTTAAACCAGACAGACACATAGAGAGTTAGACCAGACAGAGAGATAGACCAGACAGACACATAGAGAGTTAGACCAGACAGACACATAGAGAGTTAGACCAGACAGACACATAGAGAGTTAGACCAGACAGAGAGTTAGACCAGACAGACACATAGATAGTTAGACCAGACAGACACATAGAGAGTTAGACCAGACAGACACATAGAGAGTTAGACCAGACAGAAACATAGAGAGTTAGACCAGACAGAGAGTTAGACCAGACAGACACATAGAGAGTTAGACCAGAAAGAGAGTTAGACCAGACAGAGAGTTAGACCAGACAGACACATAGAGAGTTAGACCAGACAGAGAGTTAGACCAGACAGACACATAGAGAGTTAGACCAGACAGAGAGTTAGAGAGTTAGACCAGACAGAGAGTTAAACCAGACAGACACATAGAGAGTTAGACCAGACAGAGAGATAGACCAGACAGACACATAGAGAGTTAGACCAGACAGACACATAGAGAGTTAGACCAGACAGACACATAGAGAGTTAGACCAGACAGAGAGTTAGACCAGACAGACACATAGATAGTTAGACCAGACAGACACATAGAGAGTTAGACCAGACAGACACATAGAGAGTTAGACCAGACAGACACATAGAGAGTTAGACCAGACAGAGAGTTAGACCAGACAGACACATAGAGAGTTAGACCAGAAAGAGAGTTAGACCAGACAGAGAGTTAGACCAGACAGACACATAGAGAGTTAGACCAGACAGAGAGTTAGACCAGACAGACACATAGAGAGTTAGACCAGACAGACACATAGAGAGTTAGACCAGACAGAGAGTTAGACCAGACAGACACATAGAGAGTTAGACCAGGCAGACACATAGAGATTTAGACCAGACAGAGAGATAGACCAGACAGACACATAGAGAGTTAGACCAGACAGAGAGTTAGACCAGACAGACACATAGAGAGTTAGACCAGACAGACACACAGAGAGTTAGACCAGACAGACACATAGAGAGTTAGACCAGACAGACACATAGAGAGTTAGACCAGACAGACACACAGAGTTAGACCAGACAGACACATAGAGAGTTAGACCAGACAGACACATAGAGAGTTAGACCAGACAGACACATAGAGAGTTAGACCAGACAGACACATAGAGAGTTAGACCAGACAGACACATAGAGAGTTAGACCAGACAGAGAGTTAGACCAGACAGACACATAGAGAGTTAGACCAGACAGAGAGTTAGACCAGACAGACACATAGAGAGTTAGACCAGACAGACACATAGAGATTTAGACCAGACAGAGAGATAGACCAGACAGACACATAGAGAGTTAGACCAGACAGAGAGTTAGACCAGACAGACACATAGAGAGTTAGACCAGACAGAGAGTTAGACCAGACAGACACATAGAGAGTTAGACCAGACAGACACATAGAGAGTTAGACCAGACAGACACATAGAGAGCTAGACCAGACTGACACATAGAGAGTTAGACCAGACAGAGAGTTAGACCAGACAGACACATAGAGAGTTAGACCAGACAGACACATAGAGAGTTAGACCAGACAGACACATAGAGAGTTAGACCAGACAGACACATAGAGAGTTAGACCAGACAGACACAATGCTGTTTCCCCAATGACCAACAGCTGTGTTGAGGTTCCGTAGAGAGGGACTGGAGAGATGCAGCTGTACAGATCTGTATTGATACTGACGGATCATGTAATGAAATGAAGGTAAATATGGTGTGTGTGTGTGCGTGTGCGTGTGCGTGTGAGTGTGTGTCCTTGGTGTTGTTATGAACATTAGGGCTAACGTCAGGTGAATATAAAACATTCTCATCTTCACAACCACATCCTGGTAACCCTCCTCATCTTCACAGCCACATCCTGGTAACCCTCCTCATCTGTCTCTCTCCCACAGCATGTTGTTATTATAAACACTGTCTCTCTCCTACAGCATGTTGTTATTATACACACTGTCTCTCTCCTACAGCATGTTGTTATTATACACACTGTCTCTCTCCTACAGCATGTTGTTATTATACACACTGTCTCTCTCCTACAGCATGTTGTTATTATACACACTGTCTCTCTCCTACAGCATGTTGTTATTATACACACTGTCTCTCTCCTACAGCATGTTGTTATCATACACACTGTCTCTCTCCTACAGCATGTTGTTATTATACACACTGTCTCTCTCCTACAGCATGTTGTTATTATACACACTGTCTCTCTCCTACATCATGTTGTTATTATACACACTGTCTCTCTCCTACAGCATGTTGTTATTATACACACTGTGTCTCTCCTACAGCATGTTGTTATTATACACACTGTCTCTCTCCTACAGCATGTTGTTATTATACACACTGTCTCTCTCCTACAGCATGTTGTTATTATATGCACTGTCTCTCTCCTACAGCATGTTGTTATTATACACACTGTCTCTCTCCTACAGCATGTTGTTATTATACACACTGTCTCTCTCCTACAGAATGTTGTTATTATACACACTGTCTCTCTCCTACAGCATGTCTCTCTCCTACAGCATGTTGTTATTATACACACTGTCTCTCTCCTACAGCATGTTGTTATTATACACACTGTCTCTCTCCAACAGCATGTTGTTATTATACACACTGTCTCTCTCCTACAGCATGTCTCTCTCCTACAGCATGTTGTTATTATACACACTGTCTCTCTCCTACAGCATGTTGTTATTATACACACTGTCTCTCTCCTACAGCATGTTGTTATTATACACACTGTCTCTCTCCTACAGCATGTCTCTCTCCTACAGCATGTTGTTATTATACACACTGTCTCTCTCCTACATCATGTTGTTATTATACACACTGTCTCTCTCCTACAGCATGTTGTTATTATACACACTGTCTCTCTCCTACAGCATGTTGTTATTATACACACTGTCTCTCTCCTACAGCATGTTGTTATTATACACACTGTCTCTCTCCTACAGCATGTTGTTATTATACACACGGTCTCTCTCCTACAGCATGTTGTTATTATACACACTGTCTCTCTCCTACAGCATGTTGTTATTATACACACTGTCTCTCTCCTACAGCATGTTGTTATTATACACACGGTCTCTCTCCTACAGCATGTTGTTATTATACACACTGTCTCTCTCCTACAGCATGTTGTTATTATACACACTGTCTCTCTCCTACAGCATGTCTCTCTCCTACAGCATGTTGTTATTATATACACTGTCTCTCTCCTACATCATGTTGTTATTATACACACTGTCTCTCTCCTACAGCATGTTGTTATTATACACACTGTCTCTCTCCTACAGCATGTTGTTATTATACACACTGTCTCTCTCCTACAGCATGTTGTTATTATACACACTGTCTCTCTCCTACAGCATGTTGTTATTATACACACTGTCTCTCTCCTACAGCATGTCTCTCTCCTACAGCATGTTGTTATTATACACACTGTCTCTCTCCCACAGCATGTCTCTCTCCTACAGCATGTTGTTATTATACACACTGTCTCTCTCCTACAGCATGTTGTTATTATACACACTGTCTCTCTCCTACAGCATGTTGTTATTATACACACTGTCTCTCTCCTACAGCATGTTGTTATTATACACACTGTCTCTCTCCTACAGCATGTTGTTATTATACACACTGTCTCTCTCCTACAGCATGTTGTTATTATACACACTGCCTCTCTCCTACAGCATGTTGTTATTATAAACACTGTCTCTCTCCTACAGCATGTTGTTATTATACACACTGTCTCTCTCCTACAGCATGTTGTTATTATACACACTGTCTCTCTCCTACAGCATGTTGTTATTATACACACTGTCTCTCTCCTACAGCATGTTGTTATTATACACACTGTCTCTCTCCCACAGCATGTTGTTATTATACACACTGTCTCTCTCCTACAGCATGTTGTTATTATACACACTGTCTCTCTCCCACAGCATGTTGTTATTATACACACTGTCTCTCTCCTACAGCATGTTGCTATTATACACACTGTCTCTCTCCCACAGCATGTTGTTATCATACACACTGTCTCTCTCCTACAGCATGTTGTTATTATACACACTGTCTCTCTCCTACAGCATGTTGTTATTATAAACACTGTCTCTCTCCTACAGCATGTTGTTATTATACACACTGTCTCTCCTACAGCATGTTGTTATTATACACACTGTCTCTCTCCCACAGCATGTTGTTATTATACACACTGTCTCTCTCCTACAGCATGTTGTTATTATACACACTGTCTCTCTCCTACAGCATGTTGTTATTATAAACACTGTCTCTCTCCTACAGCATGTTGTTATTATACACACTGTGTCTCTCCTACAGCATGTTGTTATTATACACACTGTCTCTCTCCTACAGCATGTTGTTATTATACACACTGTCTCTCTCCTACAGCATGTTGTTATTATACACACTGTCTCTCTCCTACAGCATGTTGTTATTATACACACTGTCTCTCTCCTACAGCATGTTGTTATTATACACACTGTCTCTCTCCTACAGCATGTTGTTATTATACACACTGTCTCTCTCCTACAGCATGTTGTTATTATACACACTGTCTCTCTCCTACAGCATGTTGTTATTATTCACACTGTCTCTCTCCTACAGCATGTTGTTATTATACACACTGTCTCTCTCCTACAGCATGTTGTTATTATACACACTGTCTCTCTCCTACAGCATGTTGTTATTATACACACTGTCTCTCTCCTAAAGCATGTTGTTATCATACACAATGTCTCTCTCCCACAGCATGTTGTTATTATACACACTGTCTCTCTCCTACAGCATGTCTCTCTCCTACAGCATGTTGTTATTATACACACTGTCTCTCTCCTACAGCATGTTGTTATTATACACACTGTCTCTCCTACAGCATGTTGTTATTATACACACTGTCTCTCTCCTACAGCATGTCTCTCTCCTACAGCATGTTGTTATTATACACACGGTCTCTCTCCTACAGCATGTTGTTATTATACACACTGTCTCTCTCCTACATCATGTTGTTATTATACACACTGTCTCTCTCCTACAGCATGTTGTTATTATACACACTGTCTCTCTCCTACAGCATGTTGTTATTATACACACTGTCTCTCTCCTACAGCATGTTGTTATTATACACACTGTCTCTCTCCTACAGCATGTTGTTATTATACACACTGTCTCTCTCCTACAGCATGTCTCTCTCCTACAGCATGTTGTTATTATACACACTGTCTCTCTCCTACAGCATGTCTCTCTCCTACAGCATGTTGTTATTATACACACTGTCTCTCTCCTACAGCATGTTGTTATTATACACACTGTCTCTCTCCTACAGCATGTTGTTATTATACACACTGTCTCTCTCCTACAGCATGTTGTTATTATACACACTGTCTCTCTCCTACAGCATGTTGTTATTATACACACTGTCTCTCTCCTACAGCATGTTGTTATTATACACACTGCCTCTCTCCTACAGCATGTTGTTATTATAAACACTGTCTCTCTCCTACAGCATGTTGTTATTATACACACTGTCTCTCTCCTACAGCATGTTGTTATTATACACACTGTCTCTCTCCTACAGCATGTTGTTATTATACACACTGTCTCTCTCCTACAGCATGTTGTTATTATACACACTGTCTCTCTCCCACAGCATGTTGTTATTATACACACTGTCTCTCTCCTACAGCATGTTGTTATTATACACACTGTCTCTCTCCCACAGCATGTTGTTATTATACACACTGTCTCTCTCCTACAGCATGTTGCTATTATACACACTGTCTCTCTCCCACAGCATGTTGTTATCATACACACTGTCTCTCTCCTACAGCATGTTGTTATTATACACACTGTCTCTCTCCTACAGCATGTTGTTATTATAAACACTGTCTCTCTCCTACAGCATGTTGTTATTATACACACTGTCTCTCCTACAGCATGTTGTTATTATACACACTGTCTCTCTCCCACAGCATGTTGTTATTATACACACTGTCTCTCTCCTACAGCATGTTGTTATTATACACACTGTCTCTCTCCTACAGCATGTTGTTATTATAAACACTGTCTCTCTCCTACAGCATGTTGTTATTATACACACTGTGTCTCTCCTACAGCATGTTGTTATTATACACACTGTCTCTCTCCTACAGCATGTTGTTATTATACACACTGTCTCTCTCCTACAGCATGTTGTTATTATACACACTGTCTCTCTCCTACAGCATGTTGTTATTATACACACTGTCTCTCTCCTACAGCATGTTGTTATTATACACACTGTCTCTCTCCTACAGCATGTTGTTATTATACACACTGTCTCTCTCCTACAGCATGTTGTTATTATACACACTGTCTCTCTCCTACAGCATGTTGTTATTATTCACACTGTCTCTCTCCTACAGCATGTTGTTATTATACACACTGTCTCTCTCCTACAGCATGTTGTTATTATACACACTGTCTCTCTCCTACAGCATGTTGTTATTATACACACTGTCTCTCTCCTAAAGCATGTTGTTATCATACACAATGTCTCTCTCCCACAGCATGTTGTTATTATACACACTGTCTCTCTCCTACAGCATGTCTCTCTCCTACAGCATGTTGTTATTATACACACTGTCTCTCTCCTACAGCATGTTGTTATTATACACACTGTCTCTCCTACAGCATGTTGTTATTATACACACTGTCTCTCTCCTACAGCATGTCTCTCTCCTACAGCATGTTGTTATTATACACACGGTCTCTCTCCTACAGCATGTTGTTATTATACACACTGTCTCTCTCCTACAGCATGTTGTTATTATACACACTGTCTCTCTCCTACAGCATGTTGTTATTATACGCACTGTCTCTCTCCTACAGCATGTTGTTATTATACACACTGTCTCTCTCCTACAGCATGTTGTTATTATACACACTGTCTCTCTCCTACAGCATGTTGTTATTATACACACTGTCTCTCTCCTACAGCATGTTGTTATCATACACACTGTCTCTCTCCTACAGCATGTTGTTATTATACACACTGTCTCTCTCCTACAGCATGTTGTTATTATACACACTGTCTCTCTCCTACATCATGTTGTTATTATACACACTGTCTCTCTCCTACAGCATGTTGTTATTATACACACTGTGTCTCTCCTACAGCATGTTGTTATTATACACACTGTCTCTCTCCTACAGCATGTTGTTATTATACACACTGTCTCTCTCCTACAGCATGTTGTTATTATATGCACTGTCTCTCTCCTACAGCATGTTGTTATTATACACACTGTCTCTCTCCTACAGCATGTTGTTATTATACACACTGTCTCTCTCCTACAGCATGTTGTTATTATACACACTGTCTCTCTCCTACAGCATGTCTCTCTCCTACAGCATGTTGTTATTATACACACTGTCTCTCTCCTACAGCATGTTGTTATTATACACACTGTCTCTCTCCTACAGCATGTTGTTATTATACACACTGTCTCTCTCCTACAGCATGTCTCTCTCCTACAGCATGTTGTTATTATACACACTGTCTCTCTCCTACAGCATGTTGTTATTATACACACTGTCTCTCTCCTACAGCATGTTGTTATTATACACACTGTCTCTCTCCTACAGCATGTCTCTCTCCTACAGCATGTTGTTATTATACACACTGTCTCTCTCCTACATCATGTTGTTATTATACACACTGTCTCTCTCCTACAGCATGTTGTTATTATACACACTGTCTCTCTCCTACAGCATGTTGTTATTATACACACTGTCTCTCTCCTACAGCATGTTGTTATTATACACACTGTCTCTCTCCTACAGCATGTTGTTATTATACACACGGTCTCTCTCCTACAGCATGTTGTTATTATACACACTGTCTCTCTCCTACAGCATGTTGTTATTATACACACTGTCTCTCTCCTACAGCATGTCTCTCTCCTACAGCATGTTGTTATTATACACACTGTCTCTCTCCTACATCATGTTGTTATTATACACACTGTCTCTCTCCTACAGCATGTTGTTATTATACACACTGTCTCTCTCCTACAGCATGTTGTTATTATACACACTGTCTCTCTCCTACAGCATGTTGTTATTATACACACTGTCTCTCTCCTACAGCATGTTGTTATTATACACACTGTCTCTCTCCTACAGCATGTCTCTCTCCTACAGCATGTTGTTATTATACACACTGTCTCTCTCCTACAGCATGTCTCTCTCCTACAGCATGTTGTTATTATACACACTGTCTCTCTCCTACAGCATGTTGTTATTATACACACTGTCTCTCTCCTACAGCATGTTGTTATTATACACACTGTCTCTCTCCTACAGCATGTTGTTATTATACACACTGTCTCTCTCCTACAGCATGTTGTTATTATACACACTGTCTCTCTCCTACAGCATGTTGTTATTATACACACTGTCTCTCTCCTACAGCATGTTGTTATTATACACACTGTCTCTCTCCTACAGCATGTTGTTATTATACACACTGTCTCTCTCCTACAGCATGTCTCTCTCCTACAGCATGTTGTTATTATACACACGGTCTCTCTCCTACAGCATGTTGTTATTATACACACTGTCTCTCTCCTACAGCATGTTGTTATTATACACACTGTCTCTCTCCTACAGCATGTTGTTATTATACGCACTGTCTCTCTCCTACAGCATGTTGTTATTATACACACTGTCTCTCTCCTACAGCATGTTGTTATTATACACACTGTCTCTCTCCTACAGCATGTTGTTATTATACACACTGTCTCTCTCCTACAGCATGTTGTTATCATACACACTGTCTCTCTCCTACAGCATGTTGTTATTATACACACTGTCTCTCTCCTACAGCATGTTGTTATTATACACACTGTCTCTCTCCTACATCATGTTGTTATTATACACACTGTCTCTCTCCTACAGCATGTTGTTATTATACACACTGTGTCTCTCCTACAGCATGTTGTTATTATACACACTGTCTCTCTCCTACAGCATGTTGTTATTATACACACTGTCTCTCTCCTACAGCATGTTGTTATTATATGCACTGTCTCTCTCCTACAGCATGTTGTTATTATACACACTGTCTCTCTCCTACAGCATGTTGTTATTATACACACTGTCTCTCTCCTACAGCATGTTGTTATTATACACACTGTCTCTCTCCTACAGCATGTCTCTCTCCTACAGCATGTTGTTATTATACACACTGTCTCTCTCCTACAGCATGTTGTTATTATACACACTGTCTCTCTCCTACAGCATGTTGTTATTATACACACTGTCTCTCTCCTACAGCATGTCTCTCTCCTACAGCATGTTGTTATTATACACACTGTCTCTCTCCTACAGCATGTTGTTATTATACACACTGTCTCTCTCCTACAGCATGTTGTTATTATACACACTGTCTCTCTCCTACAGCATGTCTCTCTCCTACAGCATGTTGTTATTATACACACTGTCTCTCTCCTACAGCATGTTGTTATTATACACACTGTCTCTCTCCTACAGCATGTTGTTATTATACACACTGTCTCTCTCCTACAGCATGTCTCTCTCCTACAGCATGTTGTTATTATACACACTGTCTCTCTCCTACATCATGTTGTTATTATACACACTGTCTCTCTCCTACAGCATGTTGTTATTATACACACTGTCTCTCTCCTACAGCATGTTGTTATTATACACACTGTCTCTCTCCTACAGCATGTTGTTATTATACACACTGTCTCTCTCCTACAGCATGTTGTTATTATACACACGGTCTCTCTCCTACAGCATGTTGTTATTATACACACTGTCTCTCTCCTACAGCATGTTGTTATTATACACACTGTCTCTCTCCTACAGCATGTCTCTCTCCTACAGCATGTTGTTATTATACACACTGTCTCTCTCCTACATCATGTTGTTATTATACACACTGTCTCTCTCCTACAGCATGTTGTTATTATACACACTGTCTCTCTCCTACAGCATGTTGTTATTATACACACTGTCTCTCTCCTACAGCATGTTGTTATTATACACACTGTCTCTCTCCTACAGCATGTTGTTATTATACACACTGTCTCTCTCCTACAGCATGTCTCTCTCCTACAGCATGTTGTTATTATACACACTGTCTCTCTCCTACAGCATGTCTCTCTCCTACAGCATGTTGTTATTATACACACTGTCTCTCTCCTACAGCATGTTGTTATTATACACACTGTCTCTCTCCTACAGCATGTTGTTATTATACACACTGTCTCTCTCCTACAGCATGTTGTTATTATACACACTGTCTCTCTCCTACAGCATGTTGTTATTATACACACTGTCTCTCTCCTACAGCATGTTGTTATTATACACACTGTCTCTCTCCTACAGCATGTTGTTATTATACACACTGTCTCTCTCCTACAGCATGTTGTTATTATACACACTGTCTCTCTCCTACAGCATGTTGTTATTATACACACTGTCTCTCCTACAGCATGTTGTTATTATACACACTGTCTCTCTCCCACAGCATGTTGTTATTATACACACTGTCTCTCTCCTACAGCATGTTGTTATTATACACACTGTCTCTCTCCTACAGCATGTTGTTATTATAAACACTGTCTCTCTCCTACAGCATGTTGTTATTATACACACTGTGTCTCTCCTACAGCATGTTGTTATTATACACACTGTCTCTCTCCTACAGCATGTTGTTATTATACACACTGTCTCTCTCCTACAGCATGTTGTTATTATACACACTGTCTCTCTCCTACAGCATGTTGTTATTATACACACTGTCTCTCTCCTACAGCATGTTGTTATTATACACACTGTCTCTCTCCTACAGCATGTTGTTATTATACACACTGTCTCTCTCCTACAGCATGTTGTTATTATTCACACTGTCTCTCTCCTACAGCATGTTGTTATTATACACACTGTCTCTCTCCTACAGCATGTTGTTATTATACACACTGTCTCTCTCCTACAGCATGTTGTTATTATACACACTGTCTCTCTCCTAAAGCATGTTGTTATCATACACAATGTCTCTCTCCCACAGCATGTTGTTATTATACACACTGTCTCTCTCCTACAGCATGTCTCTCTCCTACAGCATGTTGTTATTATACACACTGTCTCTCTCCTACAGCATGTTGTTATTATACACACTGTCTCTCCTACAGCATGTTGTTATTATACACACTGTCTCTCTCCTACAGCATGTCTCTCTCCTACAGCATGTTGTTATTATACACACGGTCTCTCTCCTACAGCATGTTGTTATTATACACACTGTCTCTCTCCTACAGCATGTTGTTATTATACACACTGTCTCTCTCCTACAGCATGTTGTTATTATACGCACTGTCTCTCTCCTACAGCATGTTGTTATTATACACACTGTCTCTCTCCTACAGCATGTTGTTATTATACACACTGTCTCTCTCCTACAGCATGTTGTTATTATACACACTGTCTCTCTCCTACAGCATGTTGTTATCATACACACTGTCTCTCTCCTACAGCATGTTGTTATTATACACACTGTCTCTCTCCTACAGCATGTTGTTATTATACACACTGTCTCTCTCCTACATCATGTTGTTATTATACACACTGTCTCTCTCCTACAGCATGTTGTTATTATACACACTGTGTCTCTCCTACAGCATGTTGTTATTATACACACTGTCTCTCTCCTACAGCATGTTGTTATTATACACACTGTCTCTCTCCTACAGCATGTTGTTATTATATGCACTGTCTCTCTCCTACAGCATGTTGTTATTATACACACTGTCTCTCTCCTACAGCATGTTGTTATTATACACACTGTCTCTCTCCTACAGCATGTTGTTATTATACACACTGTCTCTCTCCTACAGCATGTCTCTCTCCTACAGCATGTTGTTATTATACACACTGTCTCTCTCCTACAGCATGTTGTTATTATACACACTGTCTCTCTCCTACAGCATGTCTCTCTCCTACAGCATGTTGTTATTATACACACTGTCTCTCTCCTACAGCATGTTGTTATTATACACACTGTCTCTCTCCTACAGCATGTTGTTATTATACACACTGTCTCTCTCCTACAGCATGTTGTTATTATACACACTGTCTCTCTCCTACATCATGTTGTTATTATACACACTGTCTCTCTCCTACAGCATGTTGTTATTATACACACTGTCTCTCTCCTACAGCATGTTGTTATTATACACACTGTCTCTCTCCTACAGCATGTTGTTATTATACACTCTGTCTCTCTCCTACAGCATGTTGTTATTATACACACGGTCTCTCTCCTACAGCATGTTGTTATTATACACACTGTCTCTCTCCTACAGCATGTTGTTATTATACACACTGTCTCTCTCCTACAGCATGTCTCTCTCCTACAGCATGTTGTTATTATACACACTGTCTCTCTCCTACATCATGTTGTTATTATACACACTGTCTCTCTCCTACAGCATGTTGTTATTATACACACTGTCTCTCTCCTACAGCATGTTGTTATTATACACACTGTCTCTCTCCTACAGCATGTTGTTATTATACACACTGTCTCTCTCCTACAGCATGTTGTTATTATACACACTGTCTCTCTCATACAGCATGTCTCTCTCCTACAGCATGTTGTTATTATACACACTGTCTCTCTCCTACAGCATGTCTCTCTCCTACAGCATGTTGTTATTATACACACTGTCTCTCTCCTACAGCATGTTGTTATTATACACACTGTCTCTCTCCTACAGCATGTTGTTATTATACACACTGTCTCTCTCCTACAGCATGTTGTTATTATACACACTGTCTCTCTCCTACAGCATGTTGTTATTATACACACTGTCTCTCTCCTACAGCATGTTGTTATTATACACACTGTCTCTCTCCTACAGCATGTTGTTATTATAAACACTGTCTCTCTCCTACAGCATGTTGTTATTATACACACTGTCTCTCTCCTACAGCATGTTGTTATTATACACACTGTCTCTCTCCTACAGCATGTTGTTATTATACACACTGTCTCTCTCCTACAGCATGTTGTTATTATACACACTGTCTCTCTCCCACAGCATGTTGTTATTATACACACTGTCTCTCTCCTACAGCATGTTGTTATTATACACACTGTCTCTCCCCCACAGCATGTTGTTATCATACACACTGTCTCTCTCCTACAGCATGTTGTTATTATACACACTGTCTCTCTCCTACAGCATGTTGTTATTATACACACTGTCTCTCTCCTACAGCATGTTGTTATTATACACACTGTCTCTCTCCTACAGCATGTTGTTATTATACACACTGTCTCTCTCCTACAGCATGTTGTTATTATACACACTGTCTCTCTCCTACAGCATGTTGTTATTATACACACTGTCTCTCTCCTACAGCATGTTGTTATTATAAACACTGTCTCTCTCCTACAGCATGTTGTTATTATACACACTGTCT
>NW_027014802.1:52500-55000 GCF_036934945.1 Oncorhynchus masou masou | reverse complement strand
CCCCCTGTCAGCCACCCTGATAGCCCTTCTGACAACCCCCCCACTCCCACTGAGGACAAACACAAGACACAGATTGTACTACTGATGGACTCAAATGGGAAATATATAGAAGAAAAAAAAACTTTTTCCCAAACACAGTGTGTCTAAACTCTGGTGTCCAAACACCCAGAGCGCCATAGACCTTCTGTCTGAGGCCAAACTAGGCTCACCCAGCCACATAATAATACACACAGGCACAAACGACCTGAGGGCCCAGCAGGAAAGAGTGGCCACAGCACTGAAGGGAGTGATTGAAAAGGCTTCTTCTACTTTCCCCAACGCACAAGTGGTTATCTCCACCCTGCTACCACGAAAAGACTTCCACCCTGCCACAATACAGCGGGTAAACGCAAGTATTTCCCGTGACTGTGCCTCAAAACCAAACGTTTTCCTGGCCCACCACTCCACCCTGGACTTGAACAGCCTCTATGACCAGGTCCACCTCTACAAGGCAGCAGTGCCCATCTTTGCCCGAACTCTAAAGGACATCGCTCTCAAACGTATCCCCAACACTTCACACAGGAGCAACAGATCAATAGACACCCCACCCAGACCAGCGAGACACCCTCCCAGACCTGCAGGACCCCCCTGGACCTACACATAGAGGACCCACGCCAAGAGGAATTACATCCAGACCACCGCACACCCAGACACATCCACACCCCTACCCCAACCAATCAACACCCCCCACGTCAATCATGCCCACACCCCATTTAGGCCCCCTCAGATCAGACCTATGCCACTCCTGCCCACCCCATGCACCCCACCCCCGCAAAGAGGGCCTCAACATGGAAGCCACACATACGCCCAGGTAGTGAGCGGTCAAACAGTCCCAACCCCCACTCTCACACTCGCCCAAGCCAATGGCATGTACCAGATGCTCAGCAGGCTCTGCTCACACTTACTGGCCTGAGGCCAAACCACGACCAACAAACATTGGACACTTTATGGAACAAAAGCCTTTACTATTTCATCCTGGAATATCCAAGGCCTGAGGTCATCTGCCTTTGGCCTGAAGAGCAGAAACCCGGACTTCACCAAAGAAATCGGTAATACAGACATTGTCATCTTGCAAGAAACCTGGTATAGAGGAGACAGACCCACTGGATGCCCTCTAGGTTACAGAGAGCTGGTAGTCCCATCCACCAAACTACCAGGTGTGAAACAGGGAAGGGACTCAGGGGGTATGCTAATTTGGTATAGAGCAGACCTAACTCACTCCATTAAATTAATCAAAACAGGAACATTCTACATTTGGCTAGAAATTCAAAAAGAAATTATCCTAACAGAGAAAAATGTCCTCCTGTGTGCTACCTATATCCCCCCACTAGAATCCCCATATTTTAATGAAGACAGCTTCTCCATCCTGGAGGGGGAAATCAACCATTTCCAGGCCCAGGGACATGTACTAGTCTGTGGTGACCTAAATGCCAGAACCGGACAAGAACCTGACACCCTCAGCACACAGGGGGACAAACACCTGCCTGGAGGTGACAGCATCCCCTCCCCGTATGCCCCCTAGGCACAACTATGACAACATAACCAACAAAAACGGGTCACAACTCCTGCAGCTCTGTCGCACGCTGGGTATGTACATAGTCAATGGTAGGCTTCGAGGGGACTCCTATGGTAGGTACACCTATAGCTCATCTCTTGGCAGTAGTACTGTAGACTACTTTATCACTGACCTCAACCCAGAGTCTCTCAGAGCGTTCACAGTCAGCCCACTGACACCCCTATCAGACCACAGCAAAATCACAGTCTACCTAAACAGAGCAATACTCAATCATGAGGCATCAAAGCCAAAGGAACTGAGTAACATTAAGAAATGCTATAGATGGAAGGAATGCAGTTTGGAAACCTACCAAAAAACAATTAGGCAACAACAAATTCAATCCCTTTTAGACAATTTCCTGGGTAAAACGTTCCACTGCAATAGTGAAGGTGTAAACTTGGCAGTAGAAAATCTTAACAGTATATTTGACCTCTCAGCTTCCCTATCAAATCTAAAAATCTCAAATAGAAAACCGAAGAAAATTAACAACAATGACAAATGGTTTGATGAAGAATGCAAAATTCTAAGAAAGAAATTGAGAAACCTGTCCAACCAAAAACATAGAGACCCGGAAAACCTGAGTCTACGCCTTCACTATGGTGAATCACTAAAACAATACAGAAATACACTACGGAAAAAGAAGGAACAGCATGTCAGAAATCAGCTCAATGTAATTGAAGAATCCATAGACTCTAACCACTTCTGGGAAAATTGGAAAACACTAAACAAACAACAACACGAAGAATTATCTATCCAAAATGGAGATGTATGGGTAAACCACTTCTCCAATCTTTTTGCTCTATAACAAAGAATAAAGAGCAAAAACATATACATGATCAAATACAGATCTTAGAATCAACTATTAAAGACTACCAGAACCCACTGGATTCTCCAATAACATTGAAT
>NW_027014802.1:0-42500 GCF_036934945.1 Oncorhynchus masou masou | reverse complement strand
CAGGATCTCTAACTACACTATGGTGGATTCTGACAGGATCTCTAACTACACTATGGTGGATTCTGACAGGATCTCTAACTACACTATGGTGGATTCTGACAGGATCTCTAACTACACTATGGTGGATTCTGACAGGATCTCTAACTACACTATGGTGGATTCTGACAGGATCTCTAACTACACTATGGTGGATTCTGACAGGATCTCTAACTACACTATGGTGGATTCTGACAGGATCTCTAACTACACTATGGGGATTCTGACAGGATCTCCAACTACACTATGGTGGATTCTGACAGGATCTCTAACTACACTATGGTGGATTCTGACAGGATCTCTAACTACACTATGGTGGATTCTGACAGGATCTCTAACTACACTATGGTGGATTCTGACAGGATCTCTAACTACACTATGGTAGATTCTGACAGGATCTCTAACTACACTATGGTAGATTCTGACAGGTTCTCTAACTACACTAACACTATGGTGGATTCTGACAGGATCTCTAACTACACTATGGTGGATTCTGACAGCATCTCTAACTACACTATGGTGGATTCTGACAGGATCTCTAACTACACTATGGCAGATTCTGACAGGATCTCTAACTACACTATGGTAGATTCTGACAGGATCTCTAACTACACTATGGTAGATTCTGACAGGATCTCTAACTACACTATGGTGGATTCTGACAGGATCTCTAACTACACTATGGTGGATTCTGACAGGATCTCTAACTACACTATGGTGGATTCTGACAGGATCTCCAACTACACTATAGTGGATTCTGACAGGATCTCTAACTACACTATGGTAGATTCTGACAGGATCTCTAACTACACTATGGTAGATTCTGACAGGATCTCTAACTACACTAACACTATGGTGGATTCTGACAGGATCTCTAACTACACTATGGTGGATTCTGACAGGATCTCCAACTACACTATGGTAGATTCTGACAGGATCTCTAACTACACTATGGTGGATTCTGACAGGATCTCTAACTACACTATGGTGGATTCTGACAGGATCTCTAACTACACTATGGTGGATTCTGACAGGATCTCTAACTACACTATGGTGGATTCTGACAGGATCTCTAACTACACTATGGTGGATTCTGACAGGATCTCTAACTACACTATGGTAGATTCTGACAGGATCTCTAACTACACTATGGTGGATTCTGACAGGATCTCTAACTACACTAACACTATGGTAGATTCTGACAGGATCTCTAACTACACTATGGTGGATTCTGACAGGATCTCTAACTACACTATGGTGGATTCTGACAGGATCTCTAACTACACTATGGTGGATTCTGACAGGATCTCTAACTACACTATGGTGGATTCTGACAGGATCTCTAACTACACTATGGTGGATTCTGACAGGATCTCTAACTACACTATGGTGGATTCTGACAGGATCTCTAACTACACTATGGTGGATTCTGACAGGATCTCTAACTACACTATGGTGGATTCTGACAGGATCTCTAACTACACTATGGTGGATTCTGACAGGATCTCTAACTACACTATGGGGGATTCTGACAGGATCTCCAACTACACTATGGTGGATTCTGACAGGATCTCTAACTACACTATGGTGGATTCTGACAGGATCTCTAACTACACTATGGTGGATTCTGACAGGATCTCTAACTACACTATGGTGGATTCTGACAGGATCTCTAACTACACTATGGTAGATTCTGACAGGATCTCTAACTACACTATGGTAGATTCTGACAGGTTCTCTAACTACACTAACACTATGGTGGATTCTGACAGGATCTCTAACTACACTATGGTGGATTCTGACAGCATCTCTAACTACACTATGGTGGATTCTGACAGGATCTCTAACTACACTATGGCAGATTCTGACAGGATCTCTAACTACACTATGGTAGATTCTGACAGGATCTCTAACTACACTATGGTAGATTCTGACAGGAACTCTAACTACACTAACACTATGGTGGATTCTGACAGGATCTCTAACTACACTATGGTGGATTCTGACAGGATCTCTAACTACACTATGGTAGATTCTGACAGGATCTCTAACTACACTAACACTATGGTGGATTCTGACAGGATCTCTAACTACACTATGGTAGATTCTGACAGGATCTCTAACTACACTAACACTATGGTGGATTCTGACAGGATCTCTAACTACACTATGGTGGATTCTGACAGGATCTCTAACTACACTATGGTAGATTCTGACAGGATCTCTAACTACACTAACACTATGGTGGATTCTGACAGGATCTCTAACTACACTATGGTAGATTCTGACAGGATCTCTAACTACACTAACACTATGGTGGATTCTGACAGGATCTCTAACTACACTATGGTGGATTCTGACAGGAACTCTAACTACACTATGGTGGATTCTGACAGGATCTCTAACTACACTATGGTGGATTCTGACAGGATCTCTAACTACACTATGGTAGATTCTGACAGGATCTCTAACTACACTATGGTGGATTCTGACAGGATCTCTAACTACACTATGGTAGATTCTGACAGGATCTCTAACTACACTATGGTGGATTCTGACAGGAACTCTAACTACACTATGGTGGATTCTGACAGGATCTCTAACTACACTATGGTGGATTCTGACAGGATCTCTAACTACACTAACACTATGGTGGATTCTGACAGGATCTCTAACTACACTATGGTGGATTCTGACAGGATCTCTAACTACACTAACACTATGGTGGATTCTGACAGGATCTCTAACTACACTATGGTGGATTCTGACAGGATCTCTAACTACACTATGGTGGATTCTGACAGGATCTCCAACTACACTATAGTGGATTCTGACAGGATCTCTAACTACACTATGGTGGATTCTGACAGGATCTCTAACTACACTATGGTGGATTCTGACAGGATCTCTAACTACACTAACACTATGGTAGATTCTGACAGGAACTCTAACTACACTATGGTGGATTCTGACAGGATCTCTAACTACACTATGGTGGATTCTGACAGGATCTCTAACTACACTATGGTGGATTCTGACAGGATCTCTAACTACACTATGGTGGATTCTGACAGGATCTCTAACTACACTATGGTGGATTCTGACAGGAACTCTAACTACACTATGGTGGATTCTGACAGGATCTCTAACTACACTAACACTATGGTGGATTCTGACAGGATCTCTAACTACACTATGGTGGATTCTGACAGGAACTCTAACTACACTATGGTGGATTCTGACAGCATCTCTAACTACACTAACACTATGGTGGATTCTGACAGGAACTCTAACTACACTATGGTGGATTCTGACAGCATCTCCAACTACACTAACACTATGGTGGATTCTGACAGGATCTCTAACTACACTATGGTGGATTCTGACAGGATCTCTAACTACACTATGGTAGATTCTGACAGGATCTCTAACTACACTATGGTGGATTCTGACAGGATCTCTAACTACACTATGGTGGATTCTGACAGGATCTCTAACTACACTATGGTGGATTTTGACAGGATCTCTAACTACACTATGGTAGATTCTGACAGGATCTCTAACTACACTATGGTGGATTCTGACAGGATCTCTAACTACACTATGGTGGATTCTGACAGGATCTCTAACTACACTATGGTAGATTCTGACAGGGTCTCTAACTACACTAACACTATGGTGGATTCTGACAGGATCTCTAACTACACTATGGTGGATTCTGACAGGATCTCTAACTACACTATGGTGGATTCTGACAGGATCTCTAACTACACTAACACTATGGTGGATTCTGACAGGATCTCTAACTACACTATGGTAGATTCTGACAGGATCTCTAACTACACTAACACTATGGTGGATTCTGACAGGAAAACCCTTAAGTTGTTCTTAGTTGTATTGATTGTTTTCTGTCACTTTTCTTATAGCATAGATGCAATTAAAAACAGGCCCCAAGAAAAAAAACACACTCTTTTTCAGGACAGCTTGGTACTTTTGTTGCGTGTTTGTGTTATTAAATTGTGTCTAAGTGCTCAAAACGAAGTGCCATTGACTTCCTTGTCTCTTCGGCTTCAGATTGCAGCGGGTTCATTGGGTTGTGATATTAATATATTTATGAAAACGATATCCGCTCCCTCTGAGAAAAGGAACTGTCAAATCGCTTGCCTGAACGCAGAATAAACAGAAAACAGAGAGGGTAGACATTTTGTTTTCATCTTTTAGCCGGACAGCTTATGTTACTTGTCTGCTGTCGCTTTAGATAAACAGGGAAATTATTTAATAGATTTAGCTTTTCAAAAGATGCATGGCAACAACCTCTGTGGGGGCTATCGAGGTGACATGATTTATTGGTGAATGTAATCTTAGTTTTCTGTTCCTCGAGGATCAAAATGGTTTACACTTGTCGGTTGTGGTGCAGATGGACCTGCATTTGAAGTAACAACGGAGACACCAACGCTAACAGAGAGAGCACATATTTAACAATCAGACGAGAGAGATTGTTCCAGATGTTTATTTTGTCGTTATATGGTTTCAGTCTGGTGTTTGACTGGCTGAGGTTAGGTCAAGTCTGGTCATCAACCTCAATACACTTGAGAAAACAGGGTGATGATTTAGTCAACAGGGTTATGATTTATCCAACAGGGTAATGATTTATCCAACAGGGGTGATGATTTATTGTTGTTATCCAACAGGGTGATGATTTATCCAACAGGGTTATGATTTATCCAACAGGGTAATGATTTATCCAACAGGGGTGATGATTTATTGTTGTTATCCAACAGGGTGATGATTTATCCAACAGGGTTATGATTTATCCAACAGGGTGATGATTTATCCAACAGGGTAATGATTTATCCAACAGGGGTGATGATTTATTGTTGTTATCCAACAGGGTGATGATTTATCCAACAGGGTTATGATTTATCCAACAGGGTAATGATTTATCCAACAGGGTAATGATTTATCCAACAGGGGTGATGATTTATCCAACAGGGGTGATGATTTATCCAACAGGGGTGATGATTTATCCAACAGGGTGATAATGGGGAGTGTCGGCATGTGACTGGGGTGATGATTTATCCAACAAAGTAATGAGGGAGAGTGTCTCCATGTGACTTGGGTGATGATTTATCCAACAGGGTGATGATTTATCTAACAGGGTGATGATTTATCCAACAGGGTGATGAGGGAGAGTGTCTCCATGTGACTGGGGTGATGATTTATCCAACAGGGTGATGATTTATCCAACAGGGTGATGATTTATCCAACAGGGTGATGAGGGATTGTCTCCATGTGACTGGGGTGATGATTTACCTAAAAGGGTGATGATTTATCCAACAGGGTAATGATTTATCTAACAGGGTGATGATTTATCCAACAGGGTGATGATTTATCCAACAGGGTGATGATTTATCCAACAGGGTGATGATTTATCCAACAGGGTGATGAGGGAGAGTGTCTCCATGTGACTGGGGTGATGATTTATCCAACAGGGTGATGATTTATCTAACAGGGTGATGATTTATCCAACAGGGTGATGAGGGATTGTCTCCATGTGACTGGGGTGATGATTTACCTAAAAGGGTGATGATTTATCCAACAGGGTAATGATTTATCCAACAGGAGTGATGATTTATTGTTGTTATCCAACAGGGTGATGACTTATCCAACAGGGTTATGATTTATCCAACAGGGTGATGATTTATCCAACAGGGTGATGATTTATTGTTGTTATCCAACAGGGTGATGATTTATCCAACATGGTTATGATTTATCCAACAGGGTGATGATTTATCCAACAGGGTAATGATTTATCCAACAGGGGTGATGATTTTTCCAACAGGGTGATGATTTATCCAACAGGGTGATGATTTATCCAACAGGGTGATGAGGGATTGTCTCCATGTGACTGGGGTGATGATTTATCTAAAAGGGTGATGATTTATCCAACAGGGGTGATGATTTATTGTTGTTATCCAACAGGGTGATGACTTATCCAACAGGGTTATGATTTATCCAACAGGGTGATGATTTATCCAACAGGGTTATGATTTATCCAACAGTGGTGATGATTTATTGTTGTTATCCAACAGCGTGATGATTTATCCAACAGGGTAATGATTTATCCAACAGGGGTGATGATTTATTGTTGTTATCCAACAGGGTGATGACTTATCCAACAGGGTTATGATTTATCCAACAGGGTGATGATTTATCCAACAGGGTGCTGATTTATCCAACAGGGTAATGATTTATCCAACAGTGGTGATGATTTATTGTTGTTATCCAACAGCGTGATGATTTATCCAACAGGGTTATGATTTATCCAACAGGGTGAGGATTTATCCAACAGGGTAATGATTTATCCAACAGGGGTGATGATTTATCCAACAGGGGTGATGATTTTTCCAACAGGGTGATGATTTATCCAACAGGGTGATGATTTATCCAACAGGGTAATGATTTATCCAACAGGGGTGATGATTTATTGTTGTTATCCAACAGGGTGATGATTTATCCAACAGGGTTATGATTTATCCAACAGGGTGATGATTTAACCAACAGGGTGATGATTTATCCAACAGGGGTGATGATTTTTCCAACAGGGTGATGATTTATCCAACAGGGTGATGATTTATCCAACAGGGTGATGAGGGATTATCTCCATGTGACTGGGGTGATGATTTATCTAAAAGGGTGATGATTTTTCCAACAGGGTGATGATTTATCCAACAGGGTGCTGATTTATCCAACAGGGTAATGATTTATCCAACAGGGGTGATGATTTAATGTGGTTATCCAACAGGGTGATGATTTATCCAACAGGGTTATGATTTATCAAACGGGGTGATGATTTATCCAACAGGGTAATGATTTATCCAACAGGGGTGATGATTTATCCAACAGGGGTGATGATTTTTCCAACAGGGTGATGATTTATCCAACAGGGTGATAATGGGGAGTGTCTCCATGTGACTGGGGTGATGATTTATCCAACAGGGTGATGATTTATCCAACAGGGGTGATGATTTATCCAACAGGGGTGATGATTTATTGTTGTTATCCAACAGGGTGATGAGGGATTGTCTCCATGTGACTGGGGTGATGATTTATCTAAAAGGGTGATGATTTATCCAACAGGGTGATGATTTATCCAACAGGGGTGATGATTTATTGTTGTTATCCAACAGGGTGATGATTTATCCAACAGGGTAATAATTTATCCAACAGGGGTGATGATTTATTGTTGTTATCCAACAGGGTGATGACTTATCCAACAGGGTTATGATTTATCCAACAGGGTGATGATTTATCCAACAGGGTAATGATTTATCCAACAGTGGTGATGATTTATTGTTGTTATCCAACAGGGTGATGACTTATCCAACAGGGTTATGATTTATCCAACAGGGTGATGATTTATCCAACAGGGTGATGATTTATCCAACAGGGTAATGATTTATCCAACAGGGGTGATGATTTATCCAACAGGGGTGATGATTTTTCCAACAGGGTGATGATTTATCCAACAGGGTGATGAGGGATTGTCTCCATGTGACTGGGGTGATGATTTATCTAAAAGGGTGATGATTTATCCAACAGGGTGATGATTTATCCAACAGTGGTGATGATTTATTGTTGTAATCCAACAGGGTGATGATTTATCCAACAGGGTAATGATTTATCCAACAGGGGTGATGATTTATTGTTGTTATCCAACAGGGTGATGACTTATCCAACAGGTTTATGATTTATCCAACAGGGTGATGATTTATCCAACAGGGTAATGATTTATCCAACAGTGGTGATGATTTATTGTTGTTATCCAACAGGGTGATGATTTGTCCAACAGGGTTATGATTTATCCAACGGGGTGATGATTTATCCAACAGGGTTATGATTTATCCAACAGGGTGATAATTTATCCAACAGGGTAATGATTTATCCAACAGGGGTGATGATTTATCCAACAGGAGTGATGATTTTTCCAACAGGGTGATGATTTATCCAACAGGGTGATGATTTATCCAACAGGGTGATAATGGGGATTGTCGGCATGTGACTGGGGTGATGATTTATCCAACAGGGTAATGATTTATCCAACAGGGGTGATGATTTATTGTTGTTTTCCAACAGGGTGATGATTTATCCAACAGGGTTATGATTTATCCAACGGGGTGATGATTTATCCAACAGGGTAATGATTTATCCAACAGGGGTGATGATTTATCCAATAGGGGTGATGATTTTTCCAACAGGGTGATGATTTATCCAACAGGGTGATGATTTATCCAACAGGGTGATAATGGGGAGTGTCTCCATGTGACTGGGGTGATGATTTATCCAACAGGGTGATGGTTTATCCAACAGGGTGATGATTTATCCAACAGGGTGAGGATTTATCCAACAGGGTGATGATTTATCCAATAGGGGTGATGATTTATCCAACAGGGTGATGATTTATCCAACAGGGTGATGATTTATCCAACAGGGTGATGAGGGGGAGTGTCTCTACGTGACTGGGGTGATGATTTATCCAACAGGGTGATGATTTATCCAACAGGGTGATGATTTATCCAACAGGGTGATGATTTATCCAACAGGTTGATGAGGGAGAGTGTCTCTACGTGACTGGGGTGATGATTTATCCAACAGGGTGATGATTTATCCAAGAGGGTGATGATTTATCCAACAGGGTGATGATTTATCCAACAGGGTGATGATTTATCCAACAGGGTGATGAGGGATTGTCTCCATGTGACTGGGGTGATGATTTATCTAAAAGGGTGATGATTTATCCAACAGGGTGATGATTTATCCAACAGGGTGATAAGGGGGAGTGTCCCCATGTGACTGGGGTGACCCTAGATGAACACTTATGAGGTGGTATTGATTAAACAATGAAGTTCTTAGCATGAGGTGAGTTACACTTGTGTGTGTCACCTCATTAATTGTACGCTGCCAATTTTTTCTGTGTGACACCGTTATCTAGACTCAGTGAATTACTGTATGTCTCCTCCTTCTGTATCCATGGAGACAGTGTTGTTGAATTACTGTATGTCTCCTCCTTCTGATTCCATGGAGACAGTGGATGTTGAATTACTGTATGTCTCCTGCTGTATCCACGGAGACAGTGTTGTTGAATTACTGTATGCCTCCTCCTTCCGTATCCATGGAGACAGTATTGTTAATATCAACCTGTATTTAATAACTCTGAAGCTTGAACTGAATGATACTAGAGCTTTGCTTGATTAGGTTGACGTGTTTTTCTGTAGACAGATAGGACTTGGGGAATGGCAATTCCTCACCTTAGAAAGCAATGGTTCAATGAATGTTGATAAGAAAAGTCATTTATATAAAAGGTGAGGTACGGGTCATGTCTATCTTCAGTTATAACTGATGAAGCAGAGGGTCAATATGAAATGGTACAGTACTGTATGTTTTGCAAACTAGCATTGGAGATTGGGATTCCATATCTGACCTTACAAAGCATTAGTATAATGAACGGGGAAAAGGTGAGTTAGAGGCTATGAGAGTCATTAAAGAAGGTCAACACTGTTTTCTAAACTTCATGAAACTTCTTCAGAAGAGTTACAGACAGACACATATAGACCTGTCATGTTGTCGTTAGGATTCATTCAAGACGAGGCTTTGAGACGTGTAAAGACTGAAAGTTATTGTTTCTTAAGCTGGAGTTTCTCCTGTGAGCCTATCAACACCCCTGCAGTCCTCAGCCAGTCCCTCTTCCTCTATAAACACCCCTGCAGTCCTCAGTCAGTCCCTCTTCCTCTATAAACACCCTTACAGTCCTCAGTCAGTGCCTCTTCCTCTATCAACACCCCTACAGTCCTCAGCCAGTCCCTCTTCCTCTATAAACACCCCTACAGTCCTCAGCCAGTCCCTCTTCCTCTATCAACACCCCTACAGTCCTCAGTCAGTCCCTCTTCCTCTATCAACACCCCTACAGTCCTCAGCCAGTCCCTCTTCCTCTATAAACACCCCTACAGTCCTCAGCCAGTCCCTCTTCCTCTATCAACACCCCTGCAGTCCTCAGCCAGTCCCTCTTCCTCTATCAACACCCCTACAGTCCTCAGTCAGTCCCTCTTCCTCTATCAACACCCCTACAGTCCTCAGTCAGTGCCTCTTCCTCTATCAACACACCTACAGTCCTCAGTCAGTCCCTCTTCCTCTATAAACACCCCTACAGTCCTCAGCCAGTCCCTCTTCCTCTATCAACACCCCTACAGTCCTCAGCCAGTCCCTATTCCTCTATCAACACCCCTACAGTCCTCAGTCAGTCCCTCTTCCTCTATCAACACCCCTACAGTCCTCAGTCAGTCCCTCTTCCTCTATCAACACCCCTACAGTCCTCAGTCAGTGCCTCTTCCTCTATCAACACACCTACAGTCCTCAGTCAGTCCCTCTTCCTCTATAAACACCCCTACAGTCCTCAGCCAGTCCCTCTTCCTCTATCAACACCCCTACAGTCCTCAGCCAGTCCCTATTCCTCTATCAACACCCCTACAGTCCTCAGTCAGTCCCTATTCCTCTGTCAATCAGATAGATAGATAGATAGATAGAGAGATAGAGAGATAGAGAGATAGAGAGATAGAGAGATAGAGAGATAGAGAGATAGAGAGATAGATAGATAGATAGATAGATAGATAGATAGATAGATAGATAGATAGATAGATAGATAGATAGATAGATAGATAGATAGAGCAAGGAGAGGGAACAGTCGCTTGAGAAGGGGAGGAGTTAGAGCCAGATCATTACAGACTGTGATGGGTTGAGAAGGGGCGGAGTTAGAGCCAGATCATTACAGACTGTGATGGGTTGAGAAGGGAGGAGTTAGAGCCAGATTATTTCAGATTGTGATGAGTTGAGAAGGGGAGGAGTTAGAGCCAGATTATTTCAGATTGTGATGAGTTGAGAAGGGGAGGAGTTAGAGCCAGATCATTACAGATTGTGATTAGTTTTTTTGGTTGTGCAGATAGAGGGCCTGAATGTAGACTAATCCATTAGTCATGATGAACTCCCAACGGGATCCTCTCAACCAAAGTCAATTAAATGAAATCACTTATCACTTAGCATTTATCTCCTAGCTGCTTTCTAATCAGATGGAATACTTCACACATCACTGTGCATCACTGTGCCCGGACACAATCTAGGCCGGGCCCATCAATATGACTGTCATCGCTGTCATGAGAGGCATTCATAATCACAACTACTCCCTTTTTTAAGTTGCTCTCAAGAATTTCCAGTCTTCGTACCTAGTTAGGCAGTAAGAAGGATATCTTGGACATTGCGTGAAAGATGTGAAGAGTAGAGACGGACTGACTGCCTTCTCTCAAGGGGACGGCTGTGGATGAATGTTTGTTTCAGAAAACACAATCACGTTTTGAATTGTGTGTCTCTTCCGTTTGGGACAAACAGTCCTTTGGGAGAAACAGTCATACTGAAGACTATGTGGAATATATCGCACCTGATAATGCAGCTACTTTCACCGCAGGCCAAAGAAACGGTTTTCAATTTTACAGAGACATAATTGTAATATTTAAAGGGTCTTCTTATAAAAATGTTATAATTTTCTCTCATCTGCACAAAACATTTCTTTAAGGGTTAAACAACAGTATATTTTCTGACTCAATTTAATGGCCTCGAAAAATAGCGCAAGTGAGAGAGAGAGAAACAGAGAGAGACAGAGAGAGAGACAGAGAGAGAGACAGAGAGAGGGAGAGAACGAGAGAGAGAGACAGAGAGAGGGAGAGAACGAGAGAGAGAAAGAGAGAGACAGAGAGAGAGAGCGAGAGAGGGAGGGAGAGAGAGAGACAGAGAGAGAATGAGAGAGAGAGAGCGAGAGATATCCATGACAGAAAAGGTCAGAGTGACATTTGCTACCTCTCTCTCTCTCTCTCTGAAAACAGGTATTAATTACTTCCTGCTTTGTTTTGGGCTGACGATGCAACTTCCTGCCCTGAATAATGAGGCTGTTTACTCACAGGCCTTAACAAGGTCCTAATGTCGCGTGAATGTATCCATCTGCAAACATGGAGCCAATCCACCTGTGTGTGACTGGAACACCAAATACCTGGCAGAGCTGGGGTCGGTCCCAATAATCTCTCCTTTCTACCCAAGTGTACACTTGTTCACTTCCCTACACTGATTTAAAAGTAAATGACTGGTACGTAGAAATTCTCTCTCGCCCCATGCCGACACCACCCCCAAACCACTGGGTACAGGCGTCAGTTCAACGTCTAGTTTGATTTTACATTTACATTTTTTTTTTTGAATCCAAATCAGTTTTCTACATTCATTCAACGTCATCACACAGAATTTTTGAGGTATGAAATAACATGAAAACAACATTGATTCAACCAGTTGTTGCCTAGTGGGAACGCTTGTAGGGAACAAGTGCATACTTCAGGAGGAAGGTGCGATTATTGGGACACAACCCTTGGAATTTTGGGTGGGGGGGGGGGACTGGTTCATGTTTCTCACATCAAGGATGCCTTGATCTCCTTGATACCTGAAACCCTCATCAGTCTGCTTTTACCCTCCCTAACGATGAGGTCCTGGGGGAATTGGGAAGGTCAGATGGGAGGGATGTATGGTTGCAGGAACGGTTTATGTTGAGAAATGCAGTGAATTGTCTTGGGTGGTGATTAGGTCCTGGGCCTTGCTATTGCAATATGTTTTATATGGGTTGGAGAGAAAACATAGTCCAAAACAGTCCCTAAACAACGTCGAAAGCTCATTTTCCGTCATATTCTTGTCAAATTTAGAAAAAGTTCTGACAAAGAGATTATAATGAAAGACAAACAAACAAACTAATGAAAATAATTAGCAAACAGACTGAGCAGTCAAAGCCCTGCAACAACAATACCTTGGACTTGTGGAGTAAAGCTGAGAACCATGCTGATATTTTAACATGAGGTTTTTCCCAGAAAACAGAGATGTCCTGAGGACCTTATCCCTCTGATGTTCTGGGAACGTTCTTATGCATGACGGTCCCAAGGGAATGTTCTTTAGGGGGACCTTTGTCTAGTTCCCTGTAATGTCAGGACCTATTCAGAACGTTCATTTTACTAGTCCTCAGGACGTTGGGTCTCAACGGAACGTTTTCTGGGGGGGAGCTTAATCTAGCTCCCGGTTTGACCCGGGGACATCCTGCAAGACGTTTTTAGGATGTTCTTAGGACATTGTGTCATGGTCCCCTGGAGGTTTTGTCTAGTTCATGGTTTTACCCAGATACATCTAGCAAGACGTTTTTAGGATGTTCTTAGGACGTTGTGTCATGGTCCCCTGGAGGTTTTGTCTAGTTCATGGTTTTACCCAGATACATCTAGCAAGACGTTTTTAGGATGTTCTTAGGACGTTGTGTCATGGTCCCCTGGAGGTTTTGTCTAGTTCATGGTTTGTCTCGGGGATGTTCCTGAGGACGTTTTTAGGACGTTCTTAGGACGTTGTGTCATGGTCCCCTGGAGGTTTTGCCTAGTTCATGGTTTGACCCAGGGACATCTAGCAAGACGTTTTTAGGATGTTCTTAGGACGTTGTGTCATGGTCCCCTGGAGGTTTTGTCTAGTTCCTGGTTTGTCTCAGGGATGTTCCTGATGACGTTTTTAGGACTATCTTAGGACGTTGTGTCATGATCCCCTGAAGCTTCCCTGATTATAAGTAAAATCTTGAAATGGTTTTTCGGGTTTTATGGTAAGTAGTACGCTGTTTGGCTAAAGTAGCATTAACATCTTTAACCAATGACAATATGATTACATTTGACATGATTACTCGGTACTGCCTTTTCAATATGATCCCACCTGGTATTTGAACTCACAACCTCCGGATTTGAAGTATGCTGTGAGCTGTACCACAAAGTCTGTAGAGTTTCAGAAGTCCTCTAAACATTAATTTAACAATAATGCATCTCTGCACTTAACGAAAGAGTGCCATCTGCACTGGTATTTTAGTCATCAGTTATTCTAATTATGCTCTCATTAACTTCATTTACTTATTTCAGCAGTTTGAGGTTCAGTTCTTAGAATAGCTGTCTAATGTTGGCAAGGCAGATTATTCTATGATAAACATAATCGTTTTTTCTTGAGTGCATTTTTTTTTGACAGAGCTGAGATTTACTTTGATGTGCAAATAGCAGCAAGATTGCCGTGAACCAAGAGGTTGTGAGTTGACATCCCAGGTGAGGACATGTTAAGTAATAATTACCGATTGCCGTGAACCAAGAGGTTGTGAGTTGACATCCCAGGTGAGGACATGTTAAGTAATAATTACCGATTGCCGTGAACCAAGAGGTTGTGAGTTGACATCCCAGGTGAGGACATGTTAAGTAATAATTACCGATTGCCGTGAACCAAGAGGTTGTGAGTTGACATCCCAGGTGAGGACATGTTAAGTAATAATTACCGATTGCCGTGAACCAAGAGGTTGTGAGTTGACATCCCAGGTGAGGACATGTTAAGTAATATTTACCGATTGCCGTGAACCAAGAGGTTGTGAGTTGACATCCCAGGTGAGGACATGTTAAGTAATAATTACCGATTGCCGTGAACCAAGAGGTTGTGAGTTGACATCCCAGGTGAGGACATGTTAAGTAATAATTACTGATTGCCGTGAACCAAGAGGTTGTGAGTTGACATGAGTTTCATGTTTATTTAAGGCCATCAGGTGATGTCCATCGAGACAAACCGGGAACTAGACAAAAATCTCCAGGGGTCCATGAGACATCTGAAAAATATCATTGGGAACATCCTCAGGATAAACCAGGAACTACACAAAACCTCCAGGAGACAACACCCTGAAAATGTCCTCGGAGACATCCTCAGGACAAACCAGGAACTACACAAAACCTCCAGGAGACAACACCCTGAAAATGTCCTCGGAGACATCCTCAGGACAAACCAGGAACTACACAAAACCTCCAGGAGACAACACCCTGAGAATGTCCTCGGAGACATCCTCAGGACAAACCAGGAACTACACAAAACCTCCAGGAGACAACATCCTGAAAATGTCCTCGGAGACATCCTCAGGACAAACCAGGAACTACACAAAACCTCCAGGAGACAACACCCTGAGAATGTCCTCGGAGACATCCTCAGGACAAACCAGGAACTACACAAAACCTCCAGGAGACAACATCCTGAAAATGTCCTCGGAGACATCCTCAGGACAAACCAGGAACTACACAAAAACTCCAGGAGACCAGGACACAACTTTAGGTGACCATTTCCATCTGGACATTTGACCTGCAGGATGGAAACGTTGTTTGTTATTTATTTGACAGGGAATAATATAAACATAAACAATATGTTCCTGGCCCTGCACCCCACTAAAGCATGTGTGTTAGATCTAGCTTGACTACAGGGTTATAGTTGACACCAGATCAACTCTATAGCAGGGAACCTTTGATCCAGAGGCAAACTAACAATTCGTGATTCTCTTTCATCCATTTAACAATAACACTATCCAATCCACTAACTATACACTCTCTGCGTTGGGGATGAAACATGGAGGATAGGGATGTGTCCCAAAATGGCACCTTGGCTGTCATAGTTTCCTCCCCTCATGAAACACTAACTATACACTCTCTGCGTTGGGGATGAAACATGGAGGATAGGGATGTGTCCCAAAATGGCACCTTGGCTGTCATAGTTTCCTCCCCTCATGAAACACTAACTATACACTCTCTGCGTTGGGGATGAAACATGGAGGATAGGGATGTGTTCCAAAATTGCACCTTGGCTGTCATAGTTTCCTCCCCCCATGAAACACTAACTATACACTCTCTGCGTTGGGGATGAAACATGGAGGATAGGGATGTGTTCCAAAATGGCACCTTGGCTGTCATAGTTTCCTCCCCTCATGAAACACTAACTATACACTCTCTGCGTTGGGGATGAAACATGGAGGATAGGGATGTGTTCCAAAATGGCACCTTGGCTGTCATAGTTTCCTCCCCTCATGAAACAGTAACTATACACTCTCTGCGTTGGGGATGAAACATGGAGGATAGGGATGTGTCCCAAAATGGCACCTTGGCTGTCATAGTTTCCTCCCCCCATGAAACACTAACTATACACTCTCTGCGTTGGGGATGAAACATGGAGGATAGGGATGTGTCCCAAAATGGCACCTTGGCTGTCATAGTTTCCTCCCCCATGAAACACTAACTATACACTCTCTGCGTTGGAGATGAAACATGGAGGATAGGGATGTGTCCCAAAATGGCACCTTGGCTGTCATAGTTTCCTCCCCCATGAAACACTAACTATACACTCTCTGCGTTGGGGATGAAACATGGAGGATAGGGATGTGTCCCAAAATGGCACCTTGGCTGTCATAGTTTCCTCCCCTCATGAAACAGTAACTATACACTCTCTGCGTTGGGGATGAAACATGGAGGATAGGGATGTGTCCCAAAATGGCACCTTGGCTGTCATAGTTTCCTCCCCTCATGAAACACTAACTATACACTCTCTGCGTTGGGGATGAAACACGGAGGATAGGGATGTGTCCCAAAATGGCACCTTGGCTGTCATAGTTTCCTCCCCTCATGAAACACTAACTATACACTCTCTGCGTTGGGGATGAAACATGGAGGATAGGGATGTGTCCCAAAATGGCACCTTGGCTGTCATAGTTTCCTCCCCTCATGAAACACTAACTATACACTCTCTGCGTTGGAGATGAAACATGGAGGATAGGGATGTGTCCCAAAATGGCACCTTGGCTGTCATAGTTTCCTCCCCCATGAAACACTAACTATACACTCTCTGCGTTGGGGATGAAACATGGAGGATAGGGATGTGTCCCAAAATGGCACCTTGGCTGTCATAGTTTCCTCCCCTCATGAAACACTAACTATACACTCTCTGCATTGGGGATGAAACATGGAGGATAGGGATGTGTCCCAAAATGGCACCTTGGCTGTCATAGTTTCCTCCCCCCATGAAACACTAACTATACACTCTCTGCATTGGGGATGAAACATGGAGGATAGGGATGTGTCCCAAAATGGCACCTTGGCTGTCATAGTTTCCTCCCCCCATGAAACACTAACTATACACTCTCTGCGTTGGGGATGAAACACGGAGGATAGGGATGTGTCCCAAAATGGCACCTTGGCTGTCATAGTTTCCTCCCCTCATGAAACACTAACTATACACTCTCTGCGTTGGGGATGAAACATGGAGGATAGGGATGTGTTCCAAAATGGCACCTTGGCTGTCATAGTTTCCTCCCCTCATGAAAGTGTGTGTTTCACGTTATGTCTTGTGCTTTGTCTCTCTCTTTCTCAGGAATCTTTTCCTATCGGAGGTAAATCAACAAAAAAAAAATTTGTGAAAAAAAGACAATGAAGAAATATCTAATTGAATTTGTTCCCTTCATAGAAGGAACGGCGTGGGATCTGGTCTAAAGCAGTGCACTACAGAGGGAACAGGGTGCTATTTGGTAGAATAGTAGGAGTGCATCTGAAGAGACAGCATTCTTACGACACCCTCCCGAGGGGAGATAGAGGGCCCTGAGGTAAAAGCTTAGCTGCTCCGATATGGATGGTATAATTAATGTTCGTTTAACTCAGCGAGGCGTCATTACCTTTGTACTGGAACAAATTGAAATTATGCTACAGAAGAAGGCCTTGTCTTGCCTTACAATACGTTCAAACACAGGGGGGAAAAGATAGATAGGACGCCTGGCCGCTTTTCTGACAGCTAATTCACCTGATGATGAAGCATTTTTCTCTGCCAAGCGCGCATGTGTGTCACCTTTAAAACGTTCCTCCATTTCTGAGGTAATGGACTTGTGAACGAGCGCTGTGCAGCAAAGCGCTGACCGACCGTCAGAGCTCGATTTGGGGCTAAACGCAACGTAGCGAGGCAGAAAATGAGCATCGTCTCTCGCTTGCTGCTGCTTGGCCGTGATAGGACCATGATAGGGCGGGCGGGTCGCGGGCGAGGTTTGAGCCTAGCGCTGGTCGTGGACACACACCAACCCGGCTTAATGAGCCACAGCGGGGATCCGTTTAGCCTCCGTGTGCTAACGTGGTAATGTGTCCCTGGCCGCGCTACATTAGACAGGGAATGAATTGACCCACCTTCAGAAGTTCTGTAGGAAAAGACAGTGTTCACTACGTTAACCAAGTGTCAGCCCAGCTTTCGTGCGTTCTTCTGCTGTTGTTTTTTGACTGTTTGATTTAATCCCCCTGATAATCGCTGACATTCCAATGGGATGCGTGAAGTCATGTTATTTACAATTGACAGTATTCATTCAACAACAACAAAAAGATATAAAATGCAAATGAATGAAAGATGTGTCTGCATAGTAGAGATAGAGGACCTCACAGTCAAATGCCGACCATATTACCTCCCAAGAGAATTCAGTTAAAGTCACAGCCGTGAATATTCCCACTCAAGCCGCTACTACGACGGCCCTCAACGAACTTCACATATCCTGAGGCCGTATTTATTGCAGCTGAGGATTTTAATGTAGCAAATTTGAGGAAAACGCTACCGAAGTTCTACCAACACATTGACTTTAGTACTTGCACTGCTAAAACACTCGGCCACTGCTACTCCAACTTCCGGGATGCCTACAAGACCCTCCCTCACCCTCCCTTCGGCAAATCTGACCGCGACTCCATTTTGCTCCTCCCTTCCTATAGGCAGAAACTCAAACAAGAAGTACCCGTGCAAGGACAATTCAAAGCTGGTTTGACCAATCGGAATCCACGCTTCAAGATTGTTTTGATCACGCGGACTGGGATATGTTCCGGGTAGCCTCAGAGAATGAGATTGACGAATACACTGATACGGGGACTGAGTTTATTAAGAAGTGTATAGGGGATGTTGTACCCAATGTGACTATTAAAACCTACCCTAACCTGAAACCGTGGATAGATGGCAGCATTCCCAAATGACACCCTATGTCTTCTATTTTTTAATGAACCTTTATTTAACTTGGCGAGTCAGTTAAGAACAAATTCTTATTTATAATGTTAGCCTAGGAACAGTGGGTTAACTGCCTTTTCAGGGGCAAAATGGCAAATATATACCTTGTCAGCTCAGGGATTCAATCTAGCAACCTTTCGGTTACTGGTCCAAAGCTCTAACCACTAGGCGGTCTGCCACCCTATATAATGCACCTCATTTGATCAGGGTCCATAGGGCTCTATTAAAAAGGAGTGCACTATTCAGTCCATTCGGAAAGTATTCAGACCCCTTTACTTGTTCCACATTTTGTTACATTACAGCATTATTCTAAAAATGGATTCAATTGTTTTTCTCCTCATCAATCTACACACAATACCCCATAATGACATCACAATACCCCATAATGACATCACAATACCCCATAATGACATCACAATACCCCATAATGACAAAGCAAAAACAGGATTTTAGAATTTAAAAAAAATGTATTAAATATAAATAACGGAAATATAACATTTGCATAAGTATTCAGACCCTTTACTCAGGACTTTGTTGAAGCACCTTGGGCAGCGATTACAGCCTTGAGTCTTCTTGGGTATGATGCTACAAGCTTGGCTCGCCTGTATTTGGGGAGTTTCTCCCAATCTTCTCTGCAGATCCTCTCAAGCTCTGTCAGGTTGGATGGGAAGCGTCCAATTCCCAACTATATAGGGACTAGGGCTCTGGTCTAAAGTAGTGTACTATATAGGGAATAGGGCTCTGGTCGAAAGTAGTGCACTATATAGGGACTAGGGCTCTGGTCTAAAGTAGTCTACTATATAGGGACTAGGGCTCTGGTCTAAAGTAGTGTACTATATAGGGAATAGGGCTCTGGTCTAAAGTAATGTACTATACAGGGAATAGGGCTCTGGTCTAAAGTAGTGCACTATATAGGGAATAGGGCTCTGGTCTAAAGTAGTGCAATATATAGGGAATAGTCTGTGGTCTAAAGTAGTGCACTTTATAAGGAATAGGACTAAAGTAGTGCACTATATATAGGGAATAGGGCTCTGGTCTAAAGTAGTGCACAATATAGGGAATAGGGCTCTGGTCTAAAGTAGTGCACTATATAGGGAATAGGGCTCTGGTCTAAAGTAGTGCACTATATAGGGAATAGGGCTCTGGTCTAAAGTAGTGCACTATATAGGGAATAGGGCTCTGGTCTAAAGTAGTGCACTATATAGGGAATAGGACTCTGGTCTAAAGTAGTGTACTATATAGGGAATAGGGCTCTGGTTTAAAGTAGTGCATTATATAGGGAATAGGGCCCTGGTCTAATGTAGTGCACTATATAGGGAATAGGGCCCTGGTCTAATGTAGTGGACTATATAGGGAATAGGGCTCTGGTTTAAAGTAGTGTACTATGTAGGGAATAGGGCTCTGGTCTAAAGTAGTGCATTATATAGGGAATAGGGCCCTGGTCTAATGTAGTGCACTATATAGGGAATAGGGCCCTGGTCTAATGTAGTGCACTATATAGGGAATAGGGCCCTGGTCTAATGTAGTGCACTATATAGGGAATAGGGCCTTGGTCTAATGTAGTGCACTATACAGGGAATAGGGCCCTGGTCTAATGTAGTGCACTATACAGGGAATAGGGCTTTGGTCTAATGTAGTGCACTATACAGGGAATAGGGACCTGGTCTAATGTAGTGCACTATACAGGGAATAGGGCCCTGGTCTAATGTAGTGTACTATATGGGGAATAGGGCTCAGGTCTAAAGTAGTGTACTATATAGGGAATAGGGCTCAGGTCTAAAGTAGTGTACTATATAGGGAATAGGGCTCTGGTCTAAAGTAGTGGACTATATAGGGAATAGGGCTCTGGTCTAAAGTAGTGCACTATATAGGGAATAGGGCTCAGGTCTAAAGTAGTGTACTATATAGGGAATAGGGCTCTGGTCTAAAGTAGTGTACTATATAGGGAATAGGGCTCTGGTCTAAAGTAGTGTACTATATAGGGAATAGGGCTCTGGTCTAAAGTAATGCACTATATAGGGAATAGGGCTCTAGTCTAAAGTAGTGCACTATATAGGGAATAGGGCTCTGGTCTAAAGTAGTGTACTATATAGGGAATAGGGCTCTGGTCTAAAGTAGTGTACTATATAGGGAATAGGGCTCTGGTTTAAAGTAGTGCATTATATAGGGAATAGGGCCCTGGTCTAATGTAGTGCACTATATAGGGAATAGGGCCCTGGTCTAATGTAGTGGACTATATATGGAATAGGGCTCTGGTTTAAAGTAGTGTACTATGTAGGGAATAGGGCTCTGGTCTAAAGTAGTGCATTATGTAGGGAATAGGGCCCTGGTCTAATGTAGTGCACTATATAGGGAATAGGGCCCTGGTCTAATGTAGTGCACTATATAGGGAATAGGGCCCTGGTCTAATGTAGTGCACTATACAGGGAATAGGGCTTTGGTCTAATGTAGTGCACTATACAGGGAATAGGGACCTGGTCTAATGTAGTGCACTATACAGGGAATAGGGCCCTGGTCTAATGTAGTGTACTATATGGGGAATAGGGCTCAGGTCTAAAGTAGTGTACTATATAGGGAATAGGGCTCAGGTCTAAAGTAGTGTACTATATAGGGAATAGGGCTCTGGTCTAAAGTAGTGGACTATATAGGGAATAGGGCTCTGGTCTAAAGTAGTGTACTATATAGGGAATAGGGCTCTGGTCTAAAGTAGTGCACTATATAGGGAATAGGGCTCAGGTCTAAAGTAGTGTACTATATAGGGAATAGGGCTCTGGTCTAAAGTAGTGGACTATATAGGGAATAGGGCTCTGGTCTAAAGTAGTGCACTATATAGGGAATAGGGCTCAGGTCTAAAGTAGTGTACTATATAGGGAATAGGGCTCTGGTCTAAAGTAGTGTACTATATAGGGAATAGGGCTCTGGTCTAAAGTAGTGTACTATATAGGGAATAGGGCTCTGGTCTAAAGTAGTGCACTATATAGGGAATAGGGCTCTAGTCTAAAGTAGTGCACTATATAGGGAATAGGGCTCTGGTCTAAAGTAGTGCACTATATAGGGAATAGGGCTCAGGTCTAAAGTAGTGTACTATATAGGGAATAGGGCTCTGGTCTAAAGTAGTGGACTATATAGGGAATAGGGCTCTGGTCTAAAGTAGTGCACTATATAGGGAATAGGGCTCAGGTCTAAAGTAGTGTACTATATAGGGAATAGGGCTCTGGTCTAAAGTAGTGTACTATATAGGGAATAGGGCTCTGGTCTAAAGTAGTGTACTATATAGGGAATAGGGCTCTGGTCTAAAGTAGTGCACTATATAGGGAATAGGGCTCTAGTCTAAAGTAGTGCACTATATAGGGAATAGGGCTCTGGTCTAAAGTAGTGCACTATATAGGGAATAGGGTTCTGGTCTAAAGTAGTGCACTATATAGGGAATAGGGCTCTGGTCTAAAGTAGTGCACTATATAGGGAATAGGGCTCTGGTCTAAAGTAGTGCACTATATAGGGAATAGGGCTCTGGTCTAAAGTAGTGCACTATATAGGGAATAGGGCTCAGGTCTAAAGTAGTGTACTATATAGGGAATAGGGCTCTGGTCTAAAGTAGTGTACTATATAGGGAATAGGGCTCTGGTCTAAAGTAGTGCACTATATAGGGAATAGGGCTCTGGTCTAAAGTAGTGCACTATATAGGGAATAGGGCTCTGGTCTAAAGTAGTGCACTATATAGGGAATAGGGCTCTGGTCAAAAGTAGTGCACTATATAGGGAATAGGGCTCTGGTCTAAAGTAGTGCACTATATAGGGAATAGGGCTCTGGTCTAAAGTAGTGCACTATATAGGGAATAGGGCTCTGGTCTAAAGTAGTGAACTATATAGGGAATAGGGCTCAGGTCTAAAGTAGTGCACTATATAGGGAATAGGGCTCTGGTCTAAAGTAGTGCACTAAATAGGGAATAGGGCTCTGGTCTAAAGTAGTGTACTATATAGGGAATAGGGTTCTGGTCTAAAGTAGTGCACTATATAGGGAATAGGGCTCTGGTCTAAAGTAGTGCACTATATAGGGAATAGGGCTCTGGTCTAAAGTAGTGCACTATATAGGAATAGGGCTCTGGTCTAAAGTAGTGCACTATATAGGGAATAGGGCTCTGGTCTAAAGTAGTGCACTATATAGGGAATAGGGCTCTGGTCTAAAGTAGTGCACTATATAGGGAATAGGGCTCTGGTCTAAAGTAGTGCACTATATAGGGAATAGGGCTCTGGTCTAAAGTAGTGCACTATATAGGGAATAGGGCTCTGGTCTAAAGTAGTGCACTATATAGGGAATAGGGCTCTGGTCTAAAGTAGTGCTCTATATAGGGAATAGGGCTCTGGTCTAAAGTAGTGCACTATATAGGGAATAGGGTGTCATCTGGGACACATACATCCTTTGACACGTCTTTAATTTTGGGACAAAAAGATATCCCAGCTATGAGAGCATTTGTTATCTGTCAAGCAGAAAACTTGACAAGATGCAATCATCCCCCCCGCCAAAAAAAAATGTTTCAAAGGGTACAGGGGAACAACACACAAAGAGGAAGTGACACGGAGATACGAACGCTTCGGAGACCAGAAAACAGAACAAGATGAATAGGGAAATGTCTGTTTGATTTTCTGCCATTATCTAGTGGCAAATAAATGGAAACCAAGCGAGGCTGTAATTTTCCCTCTGTGTGTGTGAGACCTGTTATTACGTTGACTATTTACGTGACATGGAGCTATTTGGGGTTTTTTTTTGCTCTGAAAAAGGCAATTTAGATGGAAAATCAGAGCGCATCTTGGACAGCATCTTAACCCTACTTATGCTGGAGTCAATTAATTGTTTTAAATGATTTCACTTAATCCTTTATTCAATTCAGTTTGATTCCATTAACGACGGAGTAAATGTTCCCCGAGTGGCGCTGCGGTCCATGGCACTGAATCTTAGGGGTGTCACTACAGACCCTGGTTCGATTCCAGACAGTATCACAACCAGCCGTGATTGGGATTCCCATGGCACGACGCGCCACTGGCTCAGTGTCGTTAGGGTTTGACCGGAGTTTGGCTGTCATTGTAAATAAGAATTCGTTTTTTACTGACTTGCCTGGTTAAATAGAAAAATATTAATGTGTTGAGGTGCAAACTGCCTGAATGTGTTGGTACAATCGCTTACCACACCCCAAGTCGACACAAATACTGACCTGCCCGTGTGTAAAGGACGTCACGCTACCTGCTTAGCAACTATCACTTTTCCTCTTGACACGAACCCAGGACCTCTGCCCCTCAAAACACACACCCACGACCACCCTCCCGAAGCATCTTACCAGTCACTGCTGTCATGCATAGGTGTAATAGGTGGCAGGGAAGTCAGGCGCAGGAGAGTCAAACTGAGTGTAAAATGGAGTCTTTTAATAAAGTTCCAAGAGTATGCTCCATAACAATAAATGTACAAACAAACCAAACATGGGGGACCCGACGCGCACCTATACAACAATCACACTACACTGACAATAAAACAATCTCTGACAAAGACATGAGGGGAAACAGAGGGTTAAATACACAACAGGTAATGAATGGGATTGAAAACAGGTGTGTGGGAAGACAAGACAAAACCAATGGAAAATGAAAAAAGGATCAATGATGGCTAGAAGACCGGTGACGTCGAACGCCGAGCACCGCCCGAACGAGGAGAGGCAACGACTTCGGCAGAAGTCGTGACAGCTGCACTGAAATGCTAACTCACGTGGGGACACATCAGGCTAAGTGAGTTCCAGAGATCTCCATCTGAATATAGAAAGTCCCTCCACACAGGCATACACACCTGTAAAGCATTGAGGGACTGCAAGACAAGTATCTCTCTTGACCCTTTGTGGATCCACACTCCTCAACCATCCTCTGTATCACCCTGTAATGATACAACCATCCTCTGTATCACCCTGTAATGATACAACCATCCTCTGTATCACCCTGTAATGATACAACCATCCTCTGTATCACTCTGTAATGATACAACCATCCTCTGTATCACCCTGGAAATATACAACCATCCTCTGTATCACCCTGTAATGATACAACCATCCTCTGTATCACCCTGTATTGATACAACCATCCTCTGTATCACCCTGGAAATATACAACCATCCTCTGTATCACCCTGTAATGATACAACCATCCTCTGTATCACCCTGGAAATATACAACCATCCTCTGTATCACCCTGTAATGATACAACCATCCTCTGTATCATCCTGTAATGATACAACCATCCTCTGTATCACCCTGTATTGATACAACCATGCAGTGTATCACCCTGTAATGATACAACCATCCTCCTTATCACCCTGTAATGATACAACCATCCTCTGTAATGATACAACCATCCTCTGTATCACCCTGTAATGATACAACCATCCTCTGTAATGATACAACCATCCTCTGTATCACCCTGTAATGATACAACCATCCTCTGTATCACCCTGTAATGATACAACCATCCTCTGTATCACCCTGTAACGACACAACCGTCCTCTGTATCACCCTGTAATGATACAACCATCCTCTGTATCACCCTGTAATGATACAACCATTCTCTGTATCACCCTGTAATGATACAACCATCCTCTGTAATGATACAACCATCCTCTGTATCACCCTGTAATGATACAGCCAATGCTCTGTATCACCCTGTAATGATACAACCATCCTCTGTATCAACCTGTAATGATACAACCATCCTCTGTAATGATACAACCATCCTCTGTATCACCCAGTAATGATACAACAATCCTCTGTATCAACCTGTAATGACACAACCATCCTCTTTATCACCCTGTAATGATACAACCATCCTCTGTATCATCCAGTAATGACACAACCATCCTCTGTAATGACACAACCATCCTCTGTATCACCCAGTAATGATACAACCATCCTCTGTATCACCCTGTAATGATACAACCATCCTCTGTATCACCCTGTAACGACACAACCGTCCTCTGTATCACCCTGTAATGATACAACCATCCTCTGTATCACCCTGTAATGATACAACCATTCTCTGTATCACCCTGTAATGATACAACCATCCTCTGTAATGATACAACCATCCTCTGTATCACCCTGTAATGATACAGCCAATGCTCTGTATCACCCTGTAATGATACAACCATCCTCTGTATCAACCTGTAATGATACAACCATCCTCTGTAATGATACAACCATCCTCTGTATCACCCAGTAATGATACAACAATCCTCTGTATCAACCTGTAATGACACAACCATCCTCTTTATCACCCTGTAATGATACAACCATCCTCTGTATCATCCTGTAATGACACAACCATCCTCTGTAATGACACAACCATCCTCTGTATCACCCTGTAACGACACAACCATCCTCTGTAATGATACAACCATCCTCTGTATCACCCTGTAACGACACAACCATCCTCTGTAATGATACAGCCAATTCTCTGTATCACCCTGTAATGACACAACCATCCTCTGTATCACTCTGTAATGATACAACCATCCTCTGTATCACCCTGTAATGATACAACCATACTCTGTAATGATACAACCATCCTCTGTATCACCCTGTAATGACACAACCATCCTCTGTAATGATACAACCATCCTCTGTATCAACCTGTAATGATACAACCATACTCTGTAATGATACAACCATCCTCTGTATCACCCTGTAATGACACAACCATCCTCTGTAATGATACAACCATCCTCTATATCACCCTGTAATGACACAACCATCCTCTGTATCATCCTGTAATGACACAACCATCCTCTGTAATGATACAACCATCCTCTGTATCACCCTGTAATGACACAACCATCCTCTGTAATGATACAACCATCCTCTATATCACCCTGTAACGACACAACCATCTTCTATATCATCCTGTAATGACACAACCATCCAATGAGTCGACATGAACACAAACAGACTTTTACCCAGATGAACTCGTTCACTCACTGTACACCAGTTGTTCTGATAGAAGGAGCAGAACGAGGTGTTACTAATTTACAATTCTTACAACTTGTTTCATTATGTGTCCATGTGTTCAATCAGGCAGGGTGGCCTGTGTTTTATTTATGTGCTAAGTAGCCCAGCGGGGAGTTCCAGACTGGGCCAGGTGGCTCCCTCTAGCTCGGTGACCTGGAGGTTAGGCTATTTCCATATCTGTGTCCCAAATGGCAGCATGTTTCCTTCATAGGACACTACATTTGATCAGGCTGGTAGTGCTCTATATTGGGGGGAACACGCTCCATTTCTGTTTGAGGTTTTAACTCCACCAAAAAGGTCCGTGAATTGCTTCAGTTGTTCCGTCAAACGGCTGCTTGGTTCTGTTCTGTATTAGTGGCCACTTTTGTCTAACAGTATGATCGTGTTTGCGTCCCAAATAGAAACCTATTCCTCATAGGGCTCTGGATAAAACGAGTGCACTATGTAGGGAATAGGGGGCCATTTGGGACAAACACTATGACTGTGTCTCGCTGGTCTGAGACATTTTTTTAATGATTTTTGTTTGTTTGTTATGTTGTTGTTGATGTTGTTGTCCTTTGTTGTTCATTACAAAGCCACTTTCAGGCCCTTATTCACCATATGCTGACAGCATGTTTCATAACTCCAAGTGTCGGACTGTAAGAGGCCTCTCAAGGCTCTCCCTGCCGGCTCGCCCCCTTCTCTCCACTCACCCTCCACATCCAGCCTCAGGTCATGTGGACCACGTGGAGCCCAGCTTCCCAGCTTCCTAGTCTCCCAGCTTCCTAGTCTCCCAGCTTTCTAGTCTCCCAGCTTCATAGTCTCCCAGCTTCCTAGTCTCCCAGCTTCCTAGTCTCCCAGCTTCCTAGTCTCCCAGCTTCATAGTCTCCCAGCTTTCTAGTCTCCCAGCTTCCTAGTCTCCCAGCTTCATAGTCTCCCAGCTTCCTAGTCTCCCAGCTTCATAGTCTCCCAGCTTCATAGTCTCCCAGCTTCATAGTCACCCAGCTTCATAGTCTCCCAGCTTTCTAGTCTCCCAGCTTCATAGTCTCCCAGCTTCATAGTCTCCCAGCTTTCTAGTCTCCCAGCTTTCTAGTCTCCCAGCTTCATAGTCTCCCAGCTTCATAGTCTCCCAGCTTTCTAGTCTCCCAGCTTCATAGTCTCCCAGCTTCATAGTCTCCCAGCTTTCTAGTCTCCCAGCTTTCTAGTCTCCCAGCTTCATAGTCTCCCAGCTTTCTAGTCTCCCAGCCTCCTAGTCTCCCAGCCTCCTTGTCTCGTAGCCTCTTTGTCTCGTAGCCTCTTTGTCTCGTAGCCTCTTTGTCTCGTGGCCTCTTTGTCTCCCAGTCTCCTTGTCTCCCAGTCTCCTTGTCTCCCAGGCTCCTTGTCTCCCAGGCTCCTTGTCTCCCAGTCTCCTTGTCTCCCAGGCTCCTTGTCTCCCAGTCTCCTTGCCTCCCAGTCTCCTTGCCTCCCAGTCTCCTTGCCTCCCAGTCTCCTTGTCTCCCAGTCTCCTTGTCTCCCAGGCTCCTTGTCTCCCAGTCTCCTTGTCTCCCAGGCTCCTTGTCTCCCAGGCTCCTTGTCTCCCAGTCTCCTTGTCTCCCAGCCTCCTTGTCTCCCAGCCTCCTTGCCTTCATTCTTCCCAGACTGCCAGCCTCTCAGCCTCCTAGCCTCCTTGCTTCCCAGACTCCCAGCCTCCTAACTTCCCAGCCTCCTAACTTCCCAGCCTCCCAGCTTCCCAGTTTCCCAGACTCCTAACTTCCCAGCTTCCCAGTCTCCCAGCCCCCCAGCCTCCCAGACTCCCAGACTCCCAGTCTCCCAGCTTCCCAGTCTCCCAGCCTCCCAGCCTCCCAGACTCCCAGACTCCCAGACTCCCAGCCTCCTAACTTCCCAGCCTCCTAACTTCCCAGCCTCCTAACTTCCCAGCCTCCCAGCTTCCCAGTTTCCCAGACTCCTAACTTCCCAGCCTCCTAAATTCCCAGTCTCCCAGCCTCCCAGCTTCCCAGCCTCCCAGTCTCCCAGCCTCCCAGCCTCCCAGACTCCCAGACTCCCAGCCTCCTAAATTCCCAGCCTCCCAGCCTCCTTTTCTGCTGCTCAGCCGCCAGCCACGTTTTCTTTTTCCCGTTGTGCATAACTCTCTCTCTCTCTGCCACCTACGATCTACAGCCGTCAGCTGTTTACGCCTCCCTCCCTCCTGTCCTCCTGGGAGAAGCCAAGCAGAGTCTTCTCAGACGTTGGTTCAGAGCGTGATGTCTTCCTCCAGAGACTCCCAGATTCTTAGGCATGTGACTAAGACTCCATCCGTCCACCTCCATCCCTCTACCTCCATCACTCCATCCCTCCATCCACCTCCTCCACCTCCACCTCCATCTCCATCTCCTCCACCTCAACCTCCTCCACCTCCACCTCCTCCACCGCCATCTCCTCCACTTCCTCCACCGCCACCTCCACCTCCTCCACCTCCTCCACCGCCACCTCCTCGACCTCCACCTCCTCCACCTCCACCTCCTCCACCGCCACCTCCTCCACCTCCTCCACCTCCACCTCCTCCATCTCCACCTCCTCCACCTCCCCCACCTCCTCCACCACCACCTCCTCCACCTCCACCTCCTCCACCTCCACCTCCTCCTCCTACACCTCCACCTCCTCCACCTCCTCCACCACCGCCACCTCCTCCACCTCCACCTCCTCCATCTCCACCTCCACCTCCTCCACCTCCACCTCCCCCACCACCTCCACCACCACCTCCTCCACCTCCTCCACCTCCACCTCCTCCTCCTCCACCTCCTCCACTGCCACCGCCACCTCCTTCACCTCCACCTCCTCCACCTCCACCTCCTCCACCTCCACCTCCACCTCCTCCACCTCCACCTCCTCCACCTCCTCCATCGCCACATCATCCACCTCCACCACCTCCTACACCTCTTTCACCTCCTCCACCTCCACCTCCACCGCCACCTCCTCCATCTCCTCCACCTCCACCTCCTCCACCTCCTCCACCTCCTCCACCTCCACCTCCTCCACCTCCACCTCCACCTCCTCCACCTCCACTTCCACCTCCACCTCCTCCACCTCCTCCACCTCCTCCACCTCCACCTCCACCTCCTCCTCCTCCACCTCCACCTCCACCTCCACCTCCTCCACCTCCTCCACCTCCTCCACCTCCACCTCCTCCACCTCCTCCACCGCCACCTCATCCACCCCCACCTCCTCCTCCACCTCCTCCACCTCCTCCTCCTCCTCAGCGATTGTATAAGAGCAGCCGTTGAGAAGTGTAAAGGTCACAGATTCTCATTATGGCTGTGTTCAATCCAAGGAAATACTATATTAGCTGATAGCAAACACTGATTCTGAGAGGAGAGAAAAGTCTGAAAAAAATTTACGTTTTAACGGCCATTTTAAGTAGTCTGTTTTTACTTGTCCAATTAGCCAAGTTAGAATCCCTCTACCTCTCCTCTGTAGGCTTCTACTTCTGATGTGGGTCGTGCTGTTGGTCACGTGGCTGTAAATCCTGACAAAATGGTAGGTCTCCATTACTACAGAACTGCTGTGAAAAGGACCGTCAGCGCACCGGAGAAGCTGGGCCTTTTTGTTTTCTGAAACATCCAGCTGTACTCCTCTGATCTGCAGGCCTTTTGACTTTCTCTTCCAATTAAAAGCTAATTAGTGAAGTGATTAAGATGGATGTCGTAGGAGTCCACCAGATAAAAGTTCACAGAAACACAGTTTCAACTCCTTTCTATGGATCCACTAAGAGTCTTTTAGTATTTTCTTTTAACTAATGACTGTTTAATGGCCGTCGTCGATCTGGATTCCAGAGAAACAAAACAATAGTCTTGCCGCTACGCTTCATAAAATGTCCTTTCGTTTGGTTTAGTGATAAATTAAAACAAACAAACAAACACAAACAATGGGTCAGATTGGCCCTGATCTTTTCCTACGGTTAAATATAAATAATGTGAGAGCTACTTGTTTTGGATCTGCTGTTCGGGGTGTGTTTTGACCGAGGCATCGTATTCTAAGTGACTATTTAACACAGTCAGAAAGATATCCCCTTCACTCCATGTCTCCTGTCCTCACTGGCTTCACGAAACACTTGTGAACTTTTGTTAGACGACATCTGTGCTAAAGTAATTAAACGCTCACTTTCAAATGTTCTCTACATGGACTCTGAGTAGGAGGAGAGGAGAGGGAGGAGAGGAGGAGGAGGAGAAGGAGGAGATGAGAGGGAGAAGAGGAGAGGAGAGGAGAAGAGGAGGAGGAGGAGGAAGAGGAAGAGGAGAGGAGGAGGAAGAGGAAGAGGAGAGGAGGAGGAGAGGGAGAGGTGGAGGAGGAGAAGAGGAGATGAAGAGGAGGCGGAGGAGAGGAGAGGAGAGGAGAGGAGAGGGACAGGTGAGGAGAGGAGAGGAGAGGAGAGGAGAGGAGGGAGAGGAGAGGGAGATGAGAGGAGAGGAGAGGAGAGGAGAGGAGGAGGAGAGGAGAGGAGAGGGAGGGAGAGGAGAGGAGAGGAGAGGAGAGGAGAGGAGAGGAGAGGAAAGAAGAAGAGGAGGAGGAGAGGGAGAGGAGAGGAGGGGAAAGAAGAAGATGAGGGAGGAGAAGAAGAGGAGAGGAGAGGAGAGGAGGGAGAGGAGAGGAGGAGAGGAGAGGAGGAGAGGAGGAAAGGAGAGGAGAGGAGAGGAGGAAAGGAGAGGAGAGGAGAGGAGAGGAGAGGAGAGGAGAGGAGAGGAGAGGAGAGGAGAGGAGAGGAGGAGAGGAGAGGAATAGGGAAAGGGAAAGGAAGAGGAGGAGGGGAGGGGAGGGGAGGAGGAGGAGGAGGAGGAAGAGGGAGAGAGGAGAGACTGACATTAGCTCCTGTGGGACAGAGCAGTGTCATGTCTATTTCACCCCGACCCCCCAAGACAGACACATTCTACTGGCCATGACAACTGTTTCATATTCACCATGAGGAATTCTTCATTCCTACTTCCCTTTTCATGCCCTTTACTCTCTGCTCTTTCTCAGTCATCACCAACTGTGAGTCTCAGCAGAGAATATACCACTTTCTGTACTTGCCGTCTACAGTGTCACGCCAGGCAAGCAACGCCATTAGCGAAACTGATTTTATCATTTCCTTTAATACATTTTATTCCACTAATCATATCGGTCTGAATTGAACGAAAATATGATTTTTTACACCACTAAGATAATAGAAATACTCATTATTCCAGATCAGGAGTGATCCTCCATTACTCTCCTAATAATAGATAGATTCATTATTCCAGATCAGTAGTGATCCTCCATTACTCTCCTAATAATAGATAGACTCATTATTCCTGATCAGTAGTGATCCAGTGTGTTGAATAAGATGAATTATTCTGACTGGAGGTGGGTTTAGTGTCCCAGTGTGTTGAATTAGATGAATTATCCAGACTGGAGGTGGGTTTAGTGTCCCAGTGTGTTGAATTAGATGAATTATCCTGACTGGAGGTGGGTTTAGTGTCCCAGTGTGTTGAATTAGATGAATTATCCTGACTGGAGGTGGGTTTAGTGTCCCAGTGTGTTGAATAAGATGAATTATCCTGACTGGAGGTGGGTTTAGTGTCCCAGTGTGTTGAATAAGATGAATTATCCTGACTGGAGGTGGGTTTAGTGTCCCAGTGTGTTGAATAAGATGAATTATCCTGACTGGAGGTGGGTTTAGTGTCCCAGTGTGTTGAATAAGATGAATTATCCTGACTGGAGGTGGGTTTAGTGTCCCAGTGTGTTGAATAAGATGAATTATCCTGACTGGAGGTGGGTTTAGTGTCCCAGTGTGTTGAATAAGATGAATTATCCAGACTGGAGGTGGGTTTAGTGTCCCAGTGTGTTGAATAAGATGAATTATCCTGACTGGAGGTGGGTTTAGTGTCCCAGTGTGTTGAATAAGATGAATTATCCAGACTGGAGGTGGGTTTAGTGTCCCAGTGTGTTGAATAAGATGAATTATCCTGACTGGAGGTGGGTTTAGTGTCCCAGTGTGTTGAATAAGATGAATTATCCTGACTGGAGGTGGGTTTAGTGTCCCAGTGTGTTGAATAAGATGAATTATCCTGACTGGAGGTGGGTTTAGTGTCCCAGTGTGTTGAATAAGATGAATTATCCTGACTGGAGGTGGGTTTAGTGTCCCAGTGTGTTGAATAAGATGAATTATCCAGACTGGAGGTGGGTTTAGTGTCCCAGTGTGTTGAATAAGATGAATTATCCTGACTGGAGGTGGGTTTAGTGTCCCAGTGTGTTGAATAAGATGAATTATCCTGACTGGAGGTGGGTTTAGTGTCCCAGTGTGTTGAATTAGATGAATTATCCTGACTGGAGGTGGGTTTAGTGTCCCAGTGTGTTGAATAAGATGAATTATCCTGACTGGAGGTGGGTTTAGTGTCCCAGTGTGTTGAATTAGATGAATTATCCTGACTGGAGGTGGGTTTAGTGTCCCAGTGTGTTGAATTAGATGAATTATCCTGACTGGAGGTGGGTTTAGTGTCCCAGTGTGTTGAATTAGATGAATTATCCTGACTGGAGGTGGGTTTAGTGTCCCAGTGTGTTGAATAAGATGAATTATCCTGACTGGAGGTGGGTTTAGTGTCCCAGTGTGTTGAATAAGATGAATTATCCTGACTGGAGGTGGGTTTAGTGTCCCAGTGTGTTGAATTAGATGAATTATCCTGACTGGAGGTGGGTTTAGTGTCCCAGTATGTTGAATTAGATGAATTATCCTGACTGGAGGTGGGTTTAGTGTCCCAGTGTGTTGAATAAGATGAATTATCCTGACTGGAGGTGGGTTTAGTGTCCCAGTGTGTTGAATAAGATGAATTATCCTGACTGGAGGTGGGTTTAGTGTCCCAGTGTGTTGAATTAGATGAATTATCCTGACTGGAGGTGGGTTTAGTGTCCCAGTGTGTTGAATTAGATGAATTATCCTGACTGGAGGTGGGTTTAGTGTCCCAGTGTGTTGAATAAGATGAATTATCCTGACTGGAGGTGGGTTTAGTGTCCCAGTGTGTTGAATTAGATGAATTATCCTGACTGGAGGTGGGTTTAGTGTCCCAGTGTGTTGAATAAGATGAATTATCCTGACTGGAGGTGGGTTTAGTGTCCCAGTGTGTTGAATTAGATGAATTATCCTGACTGGAGGTGGGTTTAGTGTCCCAGTGTGTTGAATAAGATGAATTATCCTGACTGGAGGTGGGTTTAGTGTCCCAGTGTGTTGAATAAGATGAATTATCCTGACTGGAGGTGGGTTTAGTGTCCCAGTGTGTTGAATAAGATGAATTATCCTGACTGGAGGTGGGTTTAGTGTCCCAGTGTGTTGAATTAGATGAATTATCCTGACTGGAGGTGGGTTTAGTGTCCCAGTGTGTTGAATAAGATGAATTATCCTGACTGGAGGTGGGTTTAGTGTCCCAGTGTGTTGAATTAGATGAATTATCCTGACTGGAGGTGGGTTTAGTGTCCCAGTGTGTTGAATAAGATGAATTATCCTGACTGGAGGTGGGTTTAGTGTCCCAGTGTGTTGAATTAGATGAATTATCCTGACTGGAGGTGGGTTTAGTGTCCCAGTGTGTTGAATAAGATGAATTATCCTGACTGGAGGTGGGTTTAGTGTCCCAGTGTGTTGAATTAGATGAATTATCCTGACTGGAGGTGGGTTTAGTGTCCCAGTGTGTTGAATTAGATGAATTATCCTGACTGGAGGTGGGTTTAGTGTCCCAGTGTGTTGAATAAGATGAATTATCCTGACTGGAGGTGGGTTTAGTGTCCCAGTGTGTTGAATTAGATGAATTATCCTGACTGGAGGTGGGTTTAGTGTCCCAGTGTGTTGAATAAGATGAATTATCCTGACTGGAGGTGGGTTTAGTGTCCCAGTGTGTTGAATAAGATGAATTATCCTGACTGGAGGTGGGTTTAGTGTCCCAGTGTGTTGAATAAGATGAATTATCCTGACTGGAGGTGGGTTTAGTGTCCCAGTGTGTTGAATAAGATGAGTTATCCAGACTGGAGGTGGGTTTAGTGTCCCAGTGTGTTGAATTAGATGAATTATCCAGACTGGAGGTGGGTTTAGTGTCCCAGTGTGTTGAATAAGATGAATTATCCTGACTGGAGGTGGGTTTAGTGATCCAGTGTGTTGAATTAGATGAATTATCCTGACTGGAGGTGGGTTTAGTGTCCCAGTGTGTTGAATAAGATGAATTATCCTGACTGGAGGTGGGTTTAGTGTCCCAGTGTGTTGAATAAGATGAATTATCCTGACTGGAGGTGGGTTTAGTGTCCCAGTGTGTTGAATAAGATGAGTTATCCAGACTGGAGGTGGGTTTAGTGTCCCAGTGTGTTGAATTAGATGAATTATCCAGACTGGAGGTGGGTTTAGTGTCCCAGTGTGTTGAATTAGATGAATTATCCTGACTGGAGGTGGGTTTAGTGTCCCAGTGTGTTGAATAAGATGAATTATCCTGACTGGAGGTGGGTTTAGTGTCCCAGTGTGTTGAATAAGATGAATTATCCTGACTGGAGGTGGGTTTAGTGTCCCAGTGTGTTGAATTAGATGAATTATCCTGACTGGAGGTGGGTTTAGTGTCCCAGTGTGTTGAATTAGATGAATTATCCAGACTGGAGGTGGGTTTAGTGTCCCAGTGTGTTGAATTAGATGAATTATCCTGACTGGAGGTGGGTTTAGTGTCCCAGTGTGTTGAATAAGATGAATTATCCAGACTGGAGGTGGGTTTAGTGTCCCAGTGTGTTGAATAAGATGAATTATCCTGACTGGAGGTGGGTTTAGTGTCCCAGTGTGTTGAATAAGATGAATTATCCTGACTGGAGGTGGGTTTAGTGTCCCAGTGTGTTGAATAAGATGAATTATCCTGACTGGAGGTGGGTTTAGTGTCCCAGTGTGTTGAATTAGATGAATTATCCAGACTGGAGGTGGGTTTAGTGTCCCAGTGTGTTGAATTAGATGAGTTATCCAGACTGGAGGTGGGTTTAGTGTCCCAGTGTGTTGAATAATGTAACTTCCTGCCCGGGAGCGGTTTATGAAATAGATCAATATTACTAATGACTCAAACTACAGAGTTACAGAATGTACATCTGTACTGCCAAAGCAACCTTGCCGACAGACTTAAATATACCAGACGTGCTGCTTTCATCTTCACATAGAAACCAATCAATTTTATGTATACTCTCCTCTCCTGGTCGTCTTTAAAAACGCCCACATGCTGTTAAATGTATTCAGGCCATTGTCTTAGCAGCGATCTGTTCCACGGCGGAGATGTTATGTTCTTCTTCTAGGTTCAGTAGGAACTGAGCAGCTGTGGGACTGTACTAACTTTTCATTTGAGAGGCAAGTGCCCTGTCAACGGAGTAGTTTTCATCTGTCCCCCCCTCCCCCCACACAGTTCTGGTTAGATAAGAAATGAAAGAAATGGTTCTTCTAAACGATGTCCTCAAGCCATTTCTTCTCCAACGTCATACCTTTGGGGTGTTTTATGGGACAGATCAGCTTTAATATTGCAGTTAGATTGTGATCAAATTGGGATCTGATTGGTATCCGATTGTGATCAAATTGTGATCCGATTGTGATCTGATTGGTAACCGATTGTGATCAAATTGTGATCCGATTGTGATCCGATTGTGATCTGATTGGTATCCGATTGTGATCAAATTGTGATCCGATTGTGATCTGATTGGTATCCGATTGTGATCAAATTGTGATCCGATTGTGATCTGATTGGTATCCGATTGTGATCAAATTATGATCCGATTGTGATCCGATTGTGATCCGATTGTGATCTGATTGGTATCCGATTGTGATCAAATTGTGATCCGATTGTGATCTGATTGGTATCCGATTGTGATCAAATTGTGATCTGATTGTGGTTTCTATCAATAGTAATAGTCCACATCATCTCCAGTCCACTATATATATATATATATATATTTGTAAATACAGTATACACTAGAAGACCATAAGTATGTGTACACCTGCTCGTCTAACATCTCAACACCTTCTCTAAGAGTATTACTATAGTATTGGTCGATTGACTAGGACTTTTCAACATCAGCCAGTAGTGTTATTTACAGTCTTCGCTCCAAGTAAATGGTGCCATTTTTTTCAGCCAATCCTGAACCTGCGAAATCAAAAAAAAAAAAAAAAGCTACATATGGGCAGTACCAAAACAATGGATCTCATGACTCTGTCTATCGACAGCCAACTCTGCAGAGCTGGGAAGGTTGTGTCCCCCATATACTTAACATTCTATTGGTTGCAAGAATTTTGTATAATAATTTAAAAACTCTGCTTTGATCCGGCGTCGTTTTGTATATCGGAACATTGAATCTCCTCCCGATGTTTTTGTAACCTGTTTGACGCAGCTGTCAATTTTATGGTTCCTTAAATTAAACTGGTTTACTTTTTTAATTCATTCTTTAGCCCATTTTTGTCTTTAATCCCGTGGCCTTCAGACAAGTTCCTTACCACCTCCCCTTTCTACTTGCCTCCTCACCTTTCCACTTGCCTCCTCCTCTTTCAACTTGCCTCCTCCTCTTTCAACTTGCCTCCTCCTCTTTCAACTTGCCGCCTCCCCTTTCAACTTGCCTCCTCCTCTTTCCACTTGCCTCCTCCCCTTTCCACTTGCCTCCTCCCCTTTCCACTTGCCTCCTCCTCCTTCAACTTGCCTCCTCCCCTTTCCACTTGCCTCCTCCCCTTTCCACTTGCCTCCTCCTCTTTCAACTTGCCTCCTCCTCTTTCAACTTGCCTCCTCCCCTTTCCAATTGCCTCCTCCCCTTTCCACTTGTCTCCTCCTCTTTCAACTTGCCTCCTCCACTTTCCACTTGCCTCCTCCCCTTTCCACTTGCCTCCTCCTCTTTCAACTTGCCTCCTCCTCTTTCCACTTGCCTCCTCCTCTTTCAACTTGCCTCCTCCTCTTTCAACTTGCCTCCTCACCTTTCCACCTGCCTCCTCTTCTTTCAACTTGCCTCCTCCTCTTTCAACTTGCCTCCTTCCCCTTTCCACTTGCCTCCTCCCCTTTCCACTTGCCTCCTCCTCTTTCAACTTGCCTCCTCCCCTTTCCACTTGCCTCCTCCCCTTTTCACTTGCCTCCTCCCCTTTCCACTTGCCTCCTCCCCTTTCCACTTGCCTCCTCCATGTTTTTTTGCGGTAATGCTGCATTCAGTTGGTTGTAATTTTGTGTATTTGGGACATTTCCGTATATTTTTGTTAACTGCATATTTGACACAATTCCACCAGTCCAAATTTATGATATAGTTTACAAAGTTTATACCGATTTTGAGTTTAACCATAATATACTTTCTATTATTTGTTGTTTTTTCTCGTGTATTAAACATGGGATGAGGCATTCTTACTAATCTGCTAGAGACCCGTTTGGATTTAAGTATAATTTTTGTACTATTGAAGCATTTCGCTACACCTGCAACGTCTACTCCTGAGTGGCACAGCAGTCTAAGTCACCGCATCTCAGTGCTGACTCTGGTTCGATCCCGGGCTGTATCATCAACCGGCCGTGATCGGGACGGCCAGATTAGTCCATCGTTGTAAATAAGAATTTGTTCTTAACTGACATGCCGAGTTTAATAAAAATAACATGTGTATTCGACTAATTAAACATTGATTTAGTGAGAGGTGCAATACTTTAATAGTTAATCGTTTCATACCTGTGTTGTTGTTTTGTCACTTTCTCTCCAGATGGTGACTTGAGTTTTTATCTCAGTCTGTCAGCTTCCGATAACTCATTTGTTTTTAATTGAAACATGTCACAGATGTTCCCATTATGACGTCTATGTTCGGCTTGACGACACATCTGAGATCTGAGACGAAGTAAAGTGAGGCACAAAATCTAACGTCTCCATGAATTTAACTAGGACTACTGTTGCAGCCATCTAGTAGAAAAACAACTCTGTAAATCCAGCCTAATGTGACTTGTACCTCTCCTAAGGGTCTGTGCGACTTCAGCTGACAATATGTGAGGAAACCTAGCACCCACTTCGATTAGTTGTTTTGGTAATAGTTGTCATGGTAATAGTCCCTACATTAAAACAGGTCTATACTATATTTCTCGGTACTACAATCTACAGTCCTGAGACTCAGCTATAGGTGTTCAGCTCTTCACGGGAACCTCCTCTATCAGTGAAACAAAAGTCCAGCTAGCGAGACAGAATTACCAGTAATTGTCACACCTTGATCTGTTTCACCTGTCGCCCATCTTCTCCATTATCCCCTGTGTATTTATACCTGTGTTCTCTGTTTGTATGTTGCCAGTTCCTTTTGTTTTGTCAAGCCTACCAGCGGTTTTCCCTCTGCTCCTGTCTCGCGATTGTTCTTGTTTTCCCGGTGTTGACTATTCTGCCTGCCGTCCTGTACCTTTGTCCCAGCTATGTGGATTACTGACCTCGACCTGACCCTGAGCCTGCCTGCCGTGCTGTGCCCCAGCTATCAGGATTACTGACCCCTGCCTGCCCTTAACCTGTCTTTTGCCTGCCCCTGTTGGATTAATAAACTGTTGCTACTGTTGTCTGCATCTGGGCCTTACCTGAATAGTAACGTTCCTAACTATAGACTGATGTTAAGTCAGCTGGAACACTATGCTGTGAAAGTGGGAGAGTTATTAACGTGATAACGCAACAATGATCCCGCAAAGTACACTTCCACAATTACATCCAATCTGTCTTTGGTGAACAATGGGTCTGAAAAGGTCACCAAGCCCAATCCATAACCTTCCATGGTAAAGAACTGGTCTGAACCTGTTACCAAGCCCAGATATAACCTTCCATTGTAAAGAACTGGACTGAACCTGTCTCCAAGCCCAGATATAACCTTCCATTGTAAAGAACTGGTCTGAACCTGTTACCAAGCCCAGATATAACCTTCCATTGTAAAGAACTGGACTGAACCTGTCTCCAAGCCCAGATATAACCTTCCATTGTAAAGAACTGGACTGAACCTGTCTCCAAGCCCAGATATAACCTTCCATTGTAAAGAACTGGTCTGAACCTGTCTCCAAGCCCAGATATAACCTTCCACTGTAAAGAACTGGTCTGAACCTGTCTCCAAGCCCAGATATAACCTTCCATTGTAAAGAACTGGACTGAACCTGTCTCCAAGCCCAGATATAACCTTCAATTGTAAAGAACTGGTCTGAACCTGTCTCCAAGCCCAGCTATAGCCTTCCATGATAAAGAACTGGTCTGAACCTGTCTTCAAGCCCAGATATAGCCTTCCAACTCTCCCTGTAGGCTGACCGACAGGCCCAACACATTAGTAGTAATCAATACCCAACACCCCAGAAAGATGGAGGGATGTGTGTGATGGATGGAGAGATCAATACAGAAGGAGTGGGGAAAAGAGTGAACTTTAATCTTGATTCTTTTATTTTCTTTCTTGTTGTTGTTTCTTTTCAGTTGGGGGAAGGAGGGAAAGGACAGAGGGAGGGAGTGTGGGGCTGAGGGGTGACATGTGGTGTTCAGAAAGCAATCTTCTCCTAGCCAGTGAGGTGGGTGGCTGGTGGCTGGGCCCGGGTGGGGTAGGTAGGTAGGGTGAGTTGGGATGAGGGTTGAAGGAGCTAGCTAACTCCACCCCCTGAAATTAACTGTAGCGTGAATATGAGTTATTTCGTGTGTATTCTCCCTCACCTTTCTGAGTTAGATTAATACAGACATGTCCTTTCTCCTATACGCTCCGCGGCTAAATAACTCTCTCTTTCTCTCCCTCAATAAATTAACGTGTGTCAAAAATATTGATCCGTCACATTTGTCACGCCGCGTTTCAGTCCCCGTGGTTCTGTGTATTAGTTTCAATCGGTGCGTGGCTCTACTTCAACTTGCTGAGCCATTTACTAGTCAGAGGAAGTCTCTGGTGTCTGGCTTCTACTTCAACTTGCTGAGCCATTTACTAGTCAGAGGAAGTCTCTGGTTTCTGGCTTCTACTTCAACTTGCTGAGCCATTTACTAGTCAGATGAAGTCTCTGGTTTCTGGCTTCTACTTCAACTTGCTGAGCCATTTACTAGTCAGAGGAAGTCTGGTGTCTGGCTTCTACTTCAACTTGCTGAGCCATTTACTAGTCAGAGGAAGTCTCTGGTGTCTGGCTTCTACTTCAACTTGCTGAGCCATTTACTAGTCAGAGGAAGTCTCTGGTTTCTGGCTTCTACTTCAACTTGCTGAGCCATTTACTAGTCAGATGAAGTCTCTGGTTTCTGGCTTCTACTTCAACTTGCTGAGCCATTTACTAGTCAGAGGAAGTCTCTGGTTTCTGGCTTCTACTTCAACTTGCTGAGCCATTTACTAGTCAGAGGAAGTCTCTGGTGTCTGGCTTCTACTTCAACTTGCTGAGCCATTTACTAGTCAGAGGAAGTCTCTGGTTTCTGGCTTCTACTTCAACTTGCTGAGCCATTTACTAGTCAGAGGAAGTCTCTGGTGTCTGGCTTCTACTTCAACTTGCTGAGCCATTTACTAGTCAGAGGAAGTCTGGTGTCTGGCTTCTACTTCAACTTGCTGAGCCATTTACTAGTCAGAGGAAGTCTCTGGTGTCTGGCTTCTACTTCAACTTGCTGAGCCATTTACTAGTCAGAGGAAGTCTGGTGTCTGGCTTCTACTTCAACTTGCTGAGCCATTTACTAGTCAGAGGAAGTCTCTGGTGTCTGTCTTCTACTTCCACTTGCTGAGCCATTTACTAGTCAGAGGAAGTCTCTGGTGTCTGGCTTCTACTTCCACTTGCTGAGCCATTTACTAGTCAGAGGAAGTCTGGTGTCTGGCTTCTACTTCAACTTGCTGAGCCATTTACTAGTCAGAGGAAGTCTCTGGTGTCTGGCTTCTACTTCAACTTGCTGAGCCATTTACTAGTCAGAGGAAGTCTGGTGTCTGGCTTCTACTTCAACTTGCTGAGCCATTTACTAGTCAGAGGAAGTCTCTGGTGTCTGACTTCTACTTCCACTTGCTGAGCCATTTACTAGTCAGAGGAAGTCTCTGGTGTCTGGCTTCTACTTCCACTTGCTGAGCCATTTACTAGTCAGAGGAAGTCTGGTGTCTGGCTTCTACTTCAACTTGCTGAGCCATTTACTAGTCAGAGGAAGTCTCTGGTGTCTGACTTCTACTTCAACTTGCTGAGCCATTTACTAGTCAGAGGAAGTCTCTGGTGTCTGACTTCTACTTCCACTTGCTGAGCCATTTACTAGTCAGAGGAAGTCTGGTGTCTGGCTTCTACTTCATGTTGTCTGAGTTACAGTGATGATGAGGCATTCCTCTGTTCTGCTCTGTTCTGCTCTGCTCAATACAAAATGCCCTGAGTTAACCTATGGAATCTGAACCTTTCATCTCTAGTCACCTTTCTAAACGGGTTGTCACATGACCCATTTCAAAAGAGAGATACTGTAGTGTAAAAATAAATTTAAAAAAACATGTTAAATGTTTGCACTTGTCTTATTGTGGGGTAAATACAGTTGATTTATGTGCATTGCAGCGCCAGCAGTCTATATGTTAGCAG
>NW_027014801.1:0-12754 GCF_036934945.1 Oncorhynchus masou masou | reverse complement strand
TCCCTCAGGACTGAATAGATAAGACTGTGGAGTCGGTCAGATCCGCTATAGTTTTTCCCTACATAAACCAGTCCTGGGAAACTCCTGGCAAGACACTAGCCTGGTAGTCCTGGCATGTAGCCTAGTGGTTAGAGCGTTGGACTTGTAACCAAAATGTTGCAAGAGCAAATCCCCGAGCTGACAAGGTAAAGTTCTGTCGTTCTGCCCCTGAACGAGGCAGTTAACCCACTGTTCCTCGGCTGTCATTGAAAATAAGAATGTGTTCTTAACTGACTTGCCTGGTAAAATAAAACGTAGCTTGCTGGAACTAAAATGTTGTTCTAAGCACAGCCAACCATCCTCCTAAAATGTTATTGTATTCTTGTATTCTAGCCAAGGACTTGTATGCGGTCATTGACTTAAGAAGGAGGGGAGACCATCATGATATTATCCACTCAATGCAAACAAAAGGCATGGAGATGTGAAACACAGCTTTGCTGAGACCGCAGGGGAGACAGTTTCTGAGCAGATGCGGTGCTAGGTTTTTTGTTCGATAATTTCCCCCCTCAGTTCTGAGGTTAGTCATGTGAATGCTTAACTGCTGTGGAAGTAGGCTAAAGTAACAGAACATTCCATAATGATTCTATGTTGTGTGGTTCTGGTTCCGTAGGTCTGGGCGTCTTCCCCCTCAGGTGACTGAAAAGATTTGGCATGGGTCCTCAGATACTCAAAAGGTTTTATAGCATCAAGAGCATCCTGATTGGTTGGATCACTGCCTGGTATGGCAACTGCTCAGCCAGGAGGTGTCAGAGGAAGGCCCTAAAAATTGTTCAAGACTCCAGCCACCCTAGTCATAGACTGTTCTCTCTGCTACCGCACGGCAAGCGGTACCGGAGCGCCAAGTCTAGGTCCAAAAGGCTTCTTAACAGCTTCTACCTCCCAAGTCATAAGACTCCTGAACAGCTAATCAAATGGCTACCCAGACCATTCTTTTACCCTGCTGCTACTCTCTGTTTATAATCTATGCATAATCACTTTAACTCTACCTACATGTACATATTACCTCAATTACCTCGACTAACTGGTGTCTCCACACATTGACTCTGTACTGGTACCCACTGTATATAGCCTCGCTTGTTGTTTTACTGCTGCTGTTTAATTATTTGTTACTTTATTTACTTTTTTTCTTAAAACTTATTAAAGCATTGTTGGTTAAGGGCTTGTAAGTAAGCATTTCACTGTAAGGTGTTGTATTCGCGCAGGTGACAAATCATTTGATTTGATTCCTGACAGTGTGGGTGTGGGACATTGGCATTATAAGCGTTGGTTGAAAGAGGCCCTTTGTGCCCCATTCAGGCAGTGGATAAGAGGAGAGTCTTGTAAGAGGCAGTATGATCAAATATTGACATCCTGAAGCTTATCATTTTGTTTTATGGTTTGTTACCTCTGATCTGAGTTCTGTGCTCATTCAAATGGCTGACATCTGGAGAAGGAGAAGATGGAACAACTTCATACTAGGGTTGGGAGGTATACCGTATTTTATGATATACCAGTATTGTTGCAGGGACCGGTTTGGATTGTTACTTTACCTTCTATAACGGTATTTGAATGTTTGGTTTGTTAAATGTGATACACCATGTGTAATGTCAATTTTTGTAGTTTACTTCGCTTACTTGAGTCTCTCTGCTCTTTCTCTCTGTGCCACTTTCCACACAGACCTAGCCACACCCCCTGTCACTCGAGGAGCGCATTTGATGTTCCTCAACCACGAAACACTTGCATTCAGTCTGCATGGCCAATGCAGCACATGCAATAATGTTGATGACAACAATGCCGTTTTCTCTTTGCTTCTTAACTTAGGGCCAGGCCACTTTTCTCTCAATTTCCACCTGAATGACATGCCCAAAGTAAACTGCCTGTTGCTCAGGCCCTGAAGCCAGGACATGCATATAATTGGTACGATTGGAAAGAAAACACTTAGAAGTTCGTAGAAATGTATTAATTATGTAGGAGAATATAACACAATATATGTGGTAGGAGAAAATCCAAAGAAAAACCAACCTGAATTTATTTTTTGAAAGAGACCATCCTCGAAATTAAGTCATAAGTCATTCGGGGTTGTAACTTCAAAAACGAATAAGAAATATCCATTTTAGTACAGGGACACAGGTTTGGAAATTAGTGTTTGCGTGTGCCATGAAGATAGAACACACCTGCTAAAATCGGTTAATTATTGAACACACATCTTTCCGTAAGAAATGTTATAGTTTGACAACATTTTAGGGTATCTGAGGAGTTAATAGAAATGTATTTTCACTTGTTGAAACAAAGTTTAGGGGTAGATTTCCAGAATCCTTTCTCTGCATGTTGAACGAGAGCATTACTCAAATCGATGGCACCAACTAATCAGACTTTTTGGGGTATAAAGAAGGATTGCATCTAACAAAACAACACTACATGTTATAGCTGGGACCCTTTGGATGACAAATAGAAGAAAGATTTTCAAAAAGTAGGTGAAAATTTAATCGCTATTTATGAATTTATAAAACCTGTGCCGGTGGAAAAATATTTTGATGAGGGGTGCCGTCCTCAAACGATCGCATGACATGTTTTTGTTGTAATAGCTACTGTAAATCGGACAGTGCATTTAGATTAACAAGAATTTAAGCTTTCAACTGATATAAGACAGATATGTACAGTTAAAGTCGGAAGTTTACATACACCTTAGCCAAATACATTTAAACTCAGTTTTTCACAATTCCTGACATTTAATCCTAGTACAAATTCCCTGTCTTAGGTCAGTTAGGATCACCACTTTATTTTAAGAATGTGAAATGTCAGATTAATAGCAGAGAGAATTATTTATTTCAGCTTTTATTTCTTTCATCACTTTCCCACAAGGTCAGAAGTTTACATACACTCAATCAGTATTTGGTAGCATTGCCTTTAAATTGTTTAACTTGTGTCAAATGTTTCGGGTAGCCTTCCACAAGCTTCCCACAGTAAGTTGGGTGAATTTTGACCCATTCCTCCTGACAGAGCTGGTGTAGCTGTGTCAGATATGTAGGCCTCCTTGCTCGCACACGCTTTCTCAGTTCTGCCCACAAATGTTCTTTAGGATTGAGGTCAGGGCTTTGTGATGGCCACTCCAATACCTTGACTTTGTTGTCCTTCAGCTATTTTCCCACAACCTTGGAAGTATGCTTGGGGTCATTGTCCATTTGGAAGACCCATTTGCGACCAAGCTTTCACTTCCTGACTGATGTCTTGAGATGTTGCTTCAAAATATCCACGTCATTTTCCACCCTCATGATGCCAGCTATTTTGTGAAGTGCACCAGTCCCTCCTGCAGCAAAGCACCCCCACAACATGATGCTGTCACCCTCGTGCTTCACAGTTGGGATGGTGCTCTTCGGCTTGCAAGCCTCCCCCTTTTTTCTCTAGACATAACGATGGTCATTATGGACAAACATTTCCTATTTTTGATTCATCAGACCAGAGGACATTTCTCCAAAAAGTACAATCTTTGTCCCCATGTGCAGTTGCAAACCGTACTCTGGCTTCTTTATGGCGGTTTTGGAGCAGTGGATTCCTCCTTGCTGAGCGGCCTTTCAGGTTATGTTAATATATACAACATGTTTTACTGTGGATATAGATACTTTTGTACCTGTTTCCTCCAGCATCTTCACAGGGTCCTTTTCTGTTGCTCTGGGATTGATTTGCACTTTTCGCACCAGTACATTTAAGTACATTAATCTCTAGGAGATAGAACGAGTCTCCTTCCTGAGCAGTATGATGGCTGCGTGGTCCCATGGTGTTTATACTTGTGTACTACTGTTTGTACATATGAACGTGGTACCTTCAGGCGTTTCGAAATCGCTCCCAAGGATGAACCAGACATGTGGAGGTCTACAATTTTTTTCTGAGTTTTTTTCTGATTTCTTTTGATTTTCCCATGATATCAAACAAAGAGGCACTGAGTTTGAAGGCAGGCCTTGAAATACATCCACAGGTAGACCTCCAATTGACTCAAGTGATGTCAACTTGCCTATCAGAAGCTTCTAAAGCTATGACATAATTTTCTGGACTTTTCCAAGCTGTTTATAGGCACAGTCAACTTAATGTGTGTAAACTTCTGATCCACTGCAATTGTGAAACAGTGAATTATTAGTGAAATAATCTGTCTGTAAACAATTGTAGAAAACATTACTTGTGTCATGCACAAAGTAGATGTCCTAACCAACTTGCCAAAACTATAGTTTGTTAACAAGAAATTTGTGGAGTGTTTGAAAAACGAGTTTTAATGACTCCAACCTAAGTGTATGTAAACTTCCGACTTCAACTGTACCTAAATATTTAATATCCATCAATTTTTGGATTATTTATTTGAAAACGCACCCTCCAGCAGGACGCCTAGCCCTAAATAGTTAGAAATCCACTTGCGTTCTATAATGACACTGTTAGTTTGTGTTTCTTATATCAGCAAACAGCTAGTTTGTCTTTTCTTTGCAAGTTGACCAAAATCTTGAGACGCTAACTGCTAGCCGCTAATGCTAATAGCTAGCTAATGTATGTTCTGAGTAAGAGAATGTAGCTAGCTAATACAGGCTGATAAAACCAATGATGGTGTAGACCTAGATCAGCATGTTGTTTGTGCGACAGTATCTTCTAAATTGAAGAGGAATATGCAAAGTAATAACATGTTAGCTATATAGGGTAGCTAGGAGAAGACACGCAATGTAGCCAAAGCTTTTAGGATCCCTAGGAAACAGTTATCAACACTTTAGTTCCAACCCTGTCTCAATAACTCCTCCCTGGCATTTTATTTCGTTTTCACCTCAAACAACACTGTATTCAAAGTGCCCGCTATTGTATTCTAACTACAGAATTAGAATTGTCATTATATTTCCATGATTCAAACAGTTTTGCTCTAATTCGCAAGTGATATCACAATTGCAATGTTTGGTTAAAAATAAATCCTATATTATTTGCCCATATCGTGCAGCTCTACGTGGCAGTGTGGAAATTATCTCAATTGAGCAGTAGTGTAAAACACTTAAGTACATTTTATCAATTACATTTACTTTTGATACTTAAGTATATTTAAAACAAAATACTTTTAGACTTTTACTCAAGTAGTATTTTGCTGGGTGACTCACTTTTACTTCAGTAAAAGTAAAGATATGTTCATAGAAAATTACTCAAGTATGACAATTGGGTACTTTTTCCACCACTGCAATTGAGTGCAGGAAATGCAGAAATTATTAAAGGGCTGAACTTTGTTTTGGTTGAAGTTGAAATGAACAGTATAAAACAATCAGAATGGAGAAAGACTCATTGAAATCATGTAGAATGTACTGTATGTGCTGCCACTCTAAGATCACTCACTACTCATAGAGCAAATGTAGAACTGTATCTATTTAAAAACTTAACATACCGTCAAATACCGTCATATCGTCCATTTTTTTTAATATACCGTGATATAATATTTTGGCCATATCGCCCAGCCCTACTTCATACCAACACCTTAATTATGGAGAAGGCAAAACATGAGATCTGGGAAACCCAAGGAATTTCCCCTAATCAAACTCAAGTGTCTGACGGGTTCAGAAAATAAGGGAAATTGGCCATAGCTAATAATCGAATCACGTAGATTTAGAGGGTTGTCTTCAGAGAGCATATATTCAATAGTTATGTAAATGTACTATACACGTTGTCTTACACAAGCATGGAGTCATACAGATATGGCAGGAATCTCAACAATTTCCTTCCCTATGGAAGCCCCTGCTGCTCTTTTGTAATACTAAGGTTGGTGGGGATGGATATGCACAGTTCTTCGGCTCCTTAACTTCCCTTCATTTGACATCAAGGCAACTATGTCGACAAAGCTGGAGGTAATTTCAGGAGCCTAAATCACAGTCAATCATCAACGAGGCTTTGGCATCAGATTGCTTTTGTACTTTGTGAGGCTAACTGTGGGACAACCACAGACCTTTTCTTCCTTATACAAGTACGTAGCGAGAAGACTACTGCAAAATATGTGCTTCCTGTTCAGCATTGATCCTGATATAATCCTCTGGAAGCAATACGTTATTGGAGGAAAACTCCAAAAACAAACAAGGATTTCTTGAAGCAGACACTGTATCTGTTCTTTCTCTTTATAGGTTTTTTGTGGACGAGCCTTTTGAAAGTTGGCCTTTGGGGTAATGAAGTGTTTTCTGTCTTAGTCTTTGATGCCTTTCTTCGAGTTCCTTCCTTCATTGCATCTGGAGCTTCTCTCTCTCGTGCTTCTTTCATCTTCATTATGACAAATATTTCAATGACCTGGTTTCTGCTTAACACTTCGGTGAACTCAAATTGCCTTGTTGTTGTTTGTATTGTGCTTCCTTCTTTATAATCACATTTGTTTTGTATAATTGCAATGGTTATTTCTCTGTGTACTTCATGCTTAGTGTAGCATGCAAGACACATCTATGACTAAACTCCCTCATAGCCACACTACAGGCCAGTACTGGCTCAGATTAAAATATGATGAAGAAGCTCTCTGCCCTCCGCTCTGGTTGCAAAGACATTAGGGGGATATTTCTCCGCCTGACTAACACAAGTGCGCTCGGCACCTTTGACCCAAAATATCCTCCATCCTACCCCCCAAAAGTGCAGACTATATCCAGAGGAGGATATACAGTGGGAAGAACAAGTATTTGATACACTGACGATTTTGCAGGTTTTCCTACTTACAAAGCATGTAGAGGTCTGTAATTATTATCATAGGTACACTTCAACTGTGAGAGACGGAATCAAAATCGCATTGTATGATTTTTAAGTAATTCATTTGCATTTTATTGCATGACATATGTATTTGATCACCTACCAACCAGTAAGAATTCCGGCTCACAAGGTCCCCCTGCTCAAGCCAGCGCATGTCCAGGCCCATCTGAAGTTTGCCAATGACCATCTGGATGATCCAGAGGAGGAATGGGAAAAAGTCATGTGGTCTGATGAGACACAAATAGAGCTTTTTGGTCTAAACTCCACTCGCCGTGTTTGGAGGAAGAAGGATGAGTACACCATCTCAACCGTGAAGCATGGAGGTGGAAACATCATTCTTTGGGGATGCTTTTCTGCAAAGGGGACAGGACGACTGCACCGTATTGAGGGGAGGATGGATGGGGCCATGTATCGCGTGATCTTGGCCAACAACCTCCTTCCTCAGTAAGAGCATTGAAGATGGGTTGTGCCTGGGTCTTCCAGCATGACAACGACCGAAACAAACAGCCAGGGCAACTAAGGAGTGGCTCCGTAAGAAGCATCTCAAGTCCTGGAGTGGCCTAGCCAGTCTCTAGACTTGAACCCAATGGAAAATCTTTGGAGGGAGCTGAAGGTCAATATTGCCCAGTGACAGCTCCGAAAACCTGAAGGATCTGGAGAAGATCTGTATGGAGGAGTGGGCCAAAATCCCTGCTGCAGTGTGTGCAAACCTTGTCAAGAACTACAGGAAACGTATGATCTCTGTAATTGTAAACAAAGGTTTCTGTACCAAATATTAATTTCTGCTTTTCTGATGTATCAAATACTTATGTCATGCAATAAAATGCAAATTAATTACTTAAAAATCATACAATGTGATGTTCTGGATTTTTGTTTTAGATTCTGTCTCTCACAGTTGAAGTGTACCTATGATAAAAATGACAGACCTCTACATGCTTAGGACACAGCTACTCATTCAAGGGTTTTACTTTATTTTTTGCTATTTTCTACATTGTAGAGTAATAGTGAAGACACGAAACTATGAAATAACACATATGGAATCATGTAGTAACCAAAAAAAGTGTTGAACATATAAAAATATATTTTAGATTCTTCAAGGGAGCCACTCTTTGTCTTGATGACAGCTTTGCACACTCTTGGCATTCTCTCAACAAGCTTCACCTGGAACGCTTTTCCAATTGTCTTGAAGGAGTTCCCACATATGCTTAGCACTTGTTGGTTGCTTTTCCTTCACTCTGCGGTCTATCTCAAATAGGGTTGAGGTCGGGTGATTGTGGAGGCCAGGTCATCTGATGCAGCACTCCATTGCTCTCTTCTCCAGCCTGGAGGTGTGTTGGGTCATTGTCCTGTTCTGTTAAAAAAAATATTGTCTCACTAAGCGCAAACCAGACGGGATGGTGTATCACTGCAGAATGCTGTGGTAGCCATGCCGGTTAAGTGTGCCTTGAATTCTAAATAAATCACTGACCGTGATGAAATTGCACATTTGCAGAATAATTATACTGATTCATGTGTATTCCACACAGATCTTACAGGGTCACAATATAGGTTGATCAAACATCAACAGCCAACAGTGTAATGACTTTAAAAGCTTGATTTCCAAATTCCTGTGTTTGTTTGACAAGATTCAAACACAGTAAACTTGCAGGTCTAAGCTGTAAGGACCTTGATGTGTTACACAGGACTGGACCTGAGTTCCGGGTTGGAGCGAGCGGTCGCATCTACACTTCGGTCCGCAGGTAGTATAACTTTTTTGAGGTCGGGTATAACTTTTCATTACATTTCATTATAGTACAACGGTACAACGGTTTGATTTGTCTAATCTTAGCAATCTCTCCTTAGCTAGCTACATAGCCGTCTTTGTATCAAAGACAATTGTGTAGTCTAGAGCGATTTTCTAGGTTAGCTAGCCAGCTATTGTCGTTCTTTTAACGTAACATAACGTAATCAACACTGCTAGCTAGCCAGCTAGCCCCCGAATAGCAGCACTGTAGAAACTATTCACTCAACGGAACGACTTGATTAGTGTAGTGTCAACAACGCAGCCACTGCCAGCTAGCCTACAAAGTCAACAATGCAGCCACTGCCAGCTAGCCTACTCCAGCAGTACTGTATCATTTCAATCATTTTAGTCAATAAGATTCTTGAAAGTAGTCTACACTGCTATCTGCCCAGCAGCTAGCTAACGTCCACCGCTACCAGCACTGTAGAAACTATTACACTCAACTGAACGACTTGATTAGTGTAGTGTTACCTAGCTACATAGTTGTCTTTGCTGTCTTCGTATCCAAGATAATTGTGTAGTTTAGAGTGTGTAGACTTAGAGTGATTATCTTAATTTACCGAGGTTAGCTAGCCAGCTATTTGTCGTCCTTAACGTAGGAGACACTGCTAGCTAGCTAGCCAACAGCTAGCCAACGTCTACCGAATAGAACTTCAACAACCCGGTCTAAATTCCGCTTCGCTCCACAGGTAGTATCACATTTTCATTTCACTTCATTACAGCACAACGGCCCCCACTGTTTGATCGTAGCTAGCTAGCTACATAGCCGTCTTTGTATCATAGACAATTGTGTAGTCTAGAGCGATTTTCTAGGTTAGCTAGCCAGCTATTGTCGTTCTTTAACGTAAACATAACGTAATCAACACTGCTAAGCTTCGCCAGCTAGCCCCGAATAGCAGCACTGTAGAAACTATTCACTCAACGGAACGACTTGATTAGTGTAGTGTCAACAACGCAGCCACTGCAAAGCTAGCCTACAAAGTCAACAACGCAGCCACTGCCAGCTAGCCTACTCCAGCAGTACTGTATCATTTCAATCATTTTAGTCAATAAGATTCTTGCTACGTAAAGCTTTAACTTTCTGAACATTCGAGACGTGTAGTCCACTTGTCATTCCAATCTCCTTTGCATTAGCGTAGCCTCTTCTGTAGCCTGTCAACTATGTGTCTATCTATCCCTGTTCTCTCCTCTCTGCACAGACCATACAAACGCTCCACACCGCGTGGCCGCGGCCACCCTAATCTGGTGGTCCCAGCGCGCACGACCCACGTGGAGTTCCAGGTCTCCGGTAGCCTCTGGAACTGCCGATCTGCGGCCAACAAGGCAGAGTTCATCTCAGCCTATGCCTCCCTCCAGTCCCTCGACTTCTTGGCACTGACGGAAACATGGATCACCACAGATAACACTGCTACTCCTACTGCTCTCTTTCGTCCACCCACGTGTTCTCGCACACCCCGAGAGCTTCTGGTCAGCGGGGTGGTGGCACCAGGATCCTCATCTCTCCCAAGTGGTCATTCTCTCTTTCTCCCCTTACCCATCTGTCTATCGCCTCCTTTGAATTCCATGCTGTCACAGTTACCAGCCCTTTCAAGCTTAACATCCTTATCATTTATCGCCCTCCAGGTTCCCTCGGAGAGTTCATCAATGAGCTTGATGCCTTGATAAGCTCCTTTCCTGAGGACGGCTCACCTCTCACAGTCCTGGGCGACTTTAACCTCCCCACGTCTACCTTTGACTCATTCCTCTCTGCCTCCTTCTTTCCACTCCTCTCCTCTTTTGACCTTACCCTCTCACCTTCCCCCCTACTCACAAGGCAGGCAATACGCCGACCTCATCTTTACTAGATGCTGTTCTTCCACTAACCTCATTGCAACTCCCTCCAAGTCTCCGACCACTACCTTGTATCCTTTTCCTCTCGCTCTCATCCAACACTTCCCACACTGCCCCTACTCGGATGGTATCGCGCCGTCCCAACCTTCGCTCTCTCTCCCCGCTACTCTCTCCTCTTCCATCCTATCATCTCTTCCCTCTGCTCAAACCTTCTCCAACCTATCTCCTGATTCTGCCTGCTCAACCCTCCTCTCTTCCCTTTCTGCATCCTTTGACTCTCTATGTCCCCTTATCCTCCAGGCCGGCTCGGTCCTCCTCCCGCTCCGTGGCTCGACGACTCATTGCGAGCTCACAGAACAGGGCTCCGGGCAGCCGAGCGGAAATGGAAGAAAACTCGCCTCCCTGCGGACCTGGCATCCTTTCACTCCCTCCTCTCTACATTTTCCTCCTCTGTCTCTGCTGCTAAAGCCACTTTCTACCACTCTAAATTCCAAGCATCTGCCTCTAACCCTAGGAAGCTCTTTGCCACCTTCTCCTCCCTCCTGAATCCCCCCCTCCCCCTCCTCCCTCTCTGCAGATGACTTCGTCAACCATTTTGAAAAGAAGGTCGACGACATCCGATCCTCGTTTGCTAAGTCAAACGACACCGCTGGTTCTGCTCACACTGCCCTACCCTGTGCTCTCCACCTCTTTCTCCCCTCTCTCTCAGATGAAATCTCGCTTCTTGTGACGGCTGGCCGCCCAACAACCTGCCCGCTTGACCCTATCCCCTCCTCTCTTCTCCAGACCATTTCCGGAGACCTTCTCCTTACCTCACCTCGCTCATCAACTCATCCCTGACCGCTGGCTCACGTCCCTTCCGTCTTCAAGAGAGCGAGAGCTGCACCCTTCTGAAAAAACCTACACTCGATCCCTCCGATGTCAACAACTACAGACCAGTATCCCTTCTTTCTTTCTCTCCAAAACTCTTGAACCTGCCGTCCTTGGCCAGCTCTCCCGCTATCTCTCTCAGAATGACCTTCTTGATCCAAATCAGTCAGGTTTCAAGACTAGTCATTCAACTGAGACTGCTCTTCCTCTGTATCACGGAGGCGCTCTGCACTGCTAAAGCTTAACTCTTCTCCTGCTCATCCTTCTAGACCTATCGGCTGCCTTCGACATATCAGGAACCATCAGATCCTCCTCTCCACCCTCTCCGAGCTGGGCATCTCCATCGCGGCCCACGCTTGGATTGTGTCCTACCTGACAGGTCGCTCTACCAGGTGGCGTGCGAGAATCTGTCTCCTCACCACGCGCTCTCACCACTGGTGTCCCCCAGGGCTCTGTTCTAGGCCCTCTCCTAGCTCATAGCTTTCACCTCAAGTCACTCTTGGCTCTGTCATAACCTCACATGGTCTCTCCTATCATTGCTATGCAGACGACACACAATTAATCTTCTCCTTTCCCCCTTCTGATGACCAGGTGGCGAATCGCATCTCTGCATGTCTGGCAGACATATCAGTGTGGATGACGGATCACCACCTCAAGCTGAACCTCGGCAAGACGGAGCTGCTCTTCCTCCCGGGGAAAGACTGCCCGCTCCATGATCTTGCCATCACGGTTGACAACTCCATTGTGTCCTCCTCCCAGAGCGCTAAGAACCTTGGCGTGATCCTGGACAACACCCTGTCGTTCTCCAACTAACATCAAGGCGGTGGCCCGTTCCTGTAGGTTCATGCTCTACAACATCCGCAGAGTACGACCCTGCCTCACACAGGAAGCGGCGCAGGTCCTAATCCAGGCACTTGTCATCTCCCGTCTGGATTACTGCAACTCGCTGTTGGCTGGGCTCCTGCCTGTGCCATTAAACCCCTACAACTCATCCAGAACGCCGCAACCCGTCTGGTGTTCAACCTTCCCAAGTTCTCTCACGTCACCCCGCTCCTCCGCTCTCTCCACTGGCTTCCAGTTGAAGCTCGCATCCGCTACAAGACCATGGTGCTTGCCTACGGAGCTGTGAGGGGAACGGCACCGCAGTACCTCCAGGCTCTGATCAGGCCCTACACCCAAACAAGGGCACTGGGTTCATCCACCTCTGGCCTGCTCGCCTCCCTACCACTGAGGAAGTACAGTTCCCGGGCTCAGCCCAGTCAAAACTGTTCGCTGCTCTGGCCCCCCAATGGTGGAACAAACTCCCTCACGACGCCAGGACAGCGGAGTCAATCACCCACCTTCCGGAGACACCTGAAACCCCACCTCTTTAAGGGAATACCTAGGATAGGATAAAGTAATCCTTCTCACCCCCCCTTAAATGATTTAGATGCACTATTGTAAAGTGGCTGTTCCACTGGATGTCATAAGGTGAATTCACCAATTTGTAAGTCGCTCTGGATAAGAGCGTCTGCCAAATGACTT